>NC_063207.1:29063371-29070871 GCF_017589495.1 Alosa alosa
CCAAATTCTTCCAAAATGTTTCTTCCCTTAAGAATAATCTTTTCTGCCTACATTTGTCAGGCAGTAAGGTTTGATAGTAAGGAGAGCACAGTAAGACATATCACAGTATGCTACTATGTGTGTGTGTGTGTGTGTACTGTGTGTGTGTGTACTGCGTGTGTGTGTACTGTGTGTGTTTTGTGCCTGCGTGTGTGTGTGTGTGTGTGTGCACTGTGTGCACCGCCATGCGGCAGGTACTATCATATTTAATATGAGGGCTTGCCTTTCACTGTTCTTATTCTAGCTGGATTAAGACCAAGACTGCACTATACTACAGTAGACTGCTGTTTCTTCCCTTAAGAATAATCTTTTCTGCCTACATTTGTCGACAGTAAGGTTTTGATAGTAAGGAGAGCACAGTAAGACATATCACAGTATGCTACTATGTGTGTGTGTGTGTGTGTACTGTGTGTGTGTGTACTGCGTGTGTGTGTACTGTGTGTGTTTGTACTGCGTGTGTGTGTGTACTGTGTGTGTGTGCTACTGTGTGTGTGTGTACTGTGTGTGTGTGTGTACTGTGTGTGTGTGTGTATGTGTGAGTGCTACTATGTGCGTGTGTGTGTGTGTGTGTACTGCGTGTGTGTGTGTGTGTGTACTGTGTGTGTGTGCTACTATGTGTGTGTGTGTGTACTGCGTGTGGGTAATCTGTACTGTGATGCGAGCTGTGAGAAGTGTCAGGTGTGGCGGTGAGATTCCCAGCTTGACTCACGGGCCACGGAGAAGTTATTCAGAGGCGTCTCCAGCTGATCCACATCCTGCGGCCGCTCCTTATAGCCGATAAACGTACCGTCGCTCTTCAGCAGGAAATACCTCGGCCGCCAGGTCTTGATGTACTCTCCTGGAGATGCCCAGAGAGAGAGAGAGGGAGGGAGAGAGGGAGGGAGAGAGAGAGGGAGGGAGAGAGAGAGTCAGTGTCCAGAGAGTACAGTTGTTTCATGTCCAGTTGTTTCATGGGAGCAATGGGAGAATAGTGTTGCTCATAGAAACAGAAAGGGAAACATCACATCATCTCCCATGCAGAGAGCACAATGCTAACAGCAGCACACCATGAGATGACCCTTGTGATGACCTATGTGTGTGTAAAATGTGGCCACTTAATCAACTCCATTTGAAAGTGCTACTTCAATGGTGTTAGTGTGTGACAGATCAGATGACCAGCTCCCCTCCTTCCCTCCCCTCCATCACGTCCCTGTGTGGGCGGCTGCTGCTTTCTGCTGCTGTGGCAGGGGTCAGACAGACAGCCGTGGACAGCACAGAGTGGGAGTTGGAGGCTCAGTCAGGACCCCCTCCACTAATCCACCTGTGCCACCGCCTACCAGCACCGAATGACACCACACACACCCAACTACGTCAAGCACACACACACACCACTTGAAAACAAAAACTCAACATCTTAGGCCACTGGAGAAGGACAAGCTGGAGCAGCTCATGTCATCACAAACAAACAAACAAACAAACAAAAGAGTGAGTCATGGGCACAACACAGTGCAATAGGAAGATGAGATGAGATGAGCAGGCCTGAAGATTTACCACAGGAGAGCGAGAGAGGGCGAGAATGAGGAGGGGAAAAAGTGTCATTTATTTTTAATTACGAGCGCTGGATATTAACCCCATGCTGAGCTGGAGCAAGCTGTCCCTAATTGCCCCATTTCCTGTCGCACACTTGCTCCGAACAGAAAGTCAGAGAGAGAGAGAGAAGAATATTAGTCAATCCAGACGTCTGTTCCTGTCTGCAAGACACAGACTTCCGAGATTAGTGTGTATCAACAAACACACTCTCACACACACCCTGCCAGCCGCACCGGTCATGTGGTCATGACACAGAGGACAGAGGTCAAACAGAAAGGGCGCAGGAGCCCATAAGATACACTGTGATTGCCTGACGCGTGAGGCAGTGCAGTGTGTGACAAAGGTGTAGTGAAGCGCGTGAGGAGGATGTGCTTGATTTGCAGTCCTCAGCTCTAGCTCACCTCCATCACACGTGTATAAGGACGCCCTCACGCTGGGCATCCCCTGGCCCTCAGTACACACAATCTCATTGTGCTCACATGCTGCATGAAACCACCATTCAAATAGTGTAACATACCCAAGCCAAACTCATCATGTGCTAGCGACCGCTGACCTGCATTCTGCTGAGACCCTCACCACTCACACAGATTGGAGTCATTTGTGTAAGAGCCTGGTATATGTCCATGTGATTCTTACACAAGCTTATTAGCTTGTGTTGGCAGCCTCTCAACAAGCTCTCGGAGGTTGTTTAGTATTTGTTTATTGTATTGACATTTAATGACCCACAGCCTTTAAAAGGTGTCATTAAAGGTGACCATGCCTAACATTCCTGGATTTAGAGAAGAGATGCATTTCATGTCTCTTGCCGCATATGAGAGATGGATTTGAGTTGCCCTGCCGCATAGATATGTGAATTGCTTTTACACCAATTTACAACTGAATGATACACCTGTTCCATGTCGGGGCTCATTTCGTATGATAAAGAGTTGTAGTGCATTAGTGCGAGGCTTTCGCCTGTCGACAATTTAACACCAAACCATTACAAATGGGGAGCAAACTACCAGCAAAACACCTGATTTACTGCAACTGGTTAAGGGCTTATGTGTGTGTGTGTGTGTGTGTGTGTTTTTGGAGGGGGGGGGGGCACAAACATCTGCCCTAACCAAAGCACCGTATACTTCACACTTCAATTTGCAGCAGATGCCCAATATGTTATTACTGCTGTTGCCATTTTTCATCGTGGCACGAGGGGGAGATTTTTCACACTGGCGTCTGTTCTGCGGCGTAAGTATTCCTTCATAAAAGCCTAACTTCATTTAGGAATTAGTTCTACTTTGTCAGCCCCTGGCGTACAGTGCTTACAGCTCGGAAACACCACTGCTGATAGCACAAACCAGATCGGTTTTATTTATCAGCTGTTTTGTCCACACGCACAATGCTGATATATCTCCATTCTGAGTTTGCTTTGTCAAATAACAGCAACTTATAAATTACAGTTTAAACATGTATAAATGACTGTATGGTAATGAATGATGTTGCATGTGTGTATTATTCTGAATACACAGTGCTAAACAGAATCACTTCATTCAGATAAGATTAATTGCAACCCTTTCTTATTCATCTAATTTTCCACTCAATTAGGATTACAATCGATACAAATGATTTTATCTCATTAGATCCTCATGTGACATAAGAAGTCAGTCAGACCATAACACCCTGGGAGAGTCTTCACAGAGATACTGCTATGCTGAAGCCTGTGGCTATATTTGGCCTTACATTCTATTTTTTATTCTATATTATATCTACTAATTATGCATTAATATCTATCTAATGCATCCATCTATGTACCTCTCCACCTCAATCTATCCATCTATCTACCTCCTGCAGCTGCCACTGCTGTGTGGGGGGCCAGAGCTGTCTGGTGCTGCCGCTGAGAGAGGAGGGCTGAGAACAGAGCAGTGGTGGGAACAGGAGCTGCGGTGCAGTGGCAGGCCTCTGGGCTCAGAGCTCAAGTCTTGGCTGACCCAGCAGCTCTCTCTCACTCTCTCTCTCCCCCTCTATCTCTCTCTCTCTCTCTCTCTCTCTCTCTCTCTCTCCCTCCCTCTCTCTCTCTCTCTCTCTCTCTCTCTCTCTGTTGGCTCGCAGCAGGGCCTGGCTGGCTCGCTAGGTTGTTGGTTGGTTGGCTGGGACAGGGGGGTTGTGGGAACAGAGGACAGTATGTCCACAATGCAGAACAGGGGGGTAAGGGGTGAGGTGGGATGTGTGTGTGTGTGTGTGTGTGCGTGTGTGTGTGTGTGTGTGGGGGGGGGGTGTTGAGTCACACGTCACCGCTGCACCATGACACGAGGCACCTTACCCCTCAAATGCCCTGCTGCACCCATCCACTGCCTGCCCCTGCATCGACTCCACCCCACCCCACCCCCACCCCCTAAGTGAGCCACAGCCACCCCCATAGCCTTAAATGCACTGATGTGATAACCTATAACACTATTGCATGCAGTACCATTACATTAGTATTGCAAACTACTACCACTACATCTCATCCATTTACTACGTGTCTTTTCTCCACAGCCATATGCACCCTCTCTGGGAATCAAACTCATGACCTTTTGGGTTGTTAACATCTTCCTTAATAGAAACATTAATACATATTACACCCTACACACGTGATCACAACTCCAGTGCTGTGTATCAGTGTACTGCTATGACTTGGATCTGCACGTAGTGGATTTTACTCCAGCTAGTTCCATTCAACTTAACTACACCAGCTACTGGAGACAGACTTTTGTCTGGGGTTGGCCTGTATCAAGGCTGTTAAGTTGTGCTTTGCTGTTAACTGTGCTGCTGCATTGTATGGCATGTGATCTCGGCCTCTGAGCATGTAGAGTGTGTCGTGGTTTACTGTAAGACAAAAGCCAAAGTGTGTGTGGATCTTCAGGCTGAGTCATACACTCACCTGCTGAAATCTGTTCACTCAAGTATATTAATGCCCTTTTTTAATCAACCATACACACACACACAGACACACAGACACACACAATAATTCAGTGTCAGACAGACTTTGACTCAATCCTATCCTGGTGCTGTGGAACGCTGTGTGTGTGTGTGTGTGTGTGTGTGTGTGTGTGTGTGTGTGGTGTGTGTGTGTGTGTGTGTGTGTGTGTGGGGGGGTGTGTGTGTGTGTGTGTGTGTGCTCTCCGTGGTGACTAAGCACAGCTAGGGTGACAGGCGGGCCTGAAAGCCAAGCCCCAGGGGCAGCGGCGGAGCCCATGGAGCCAAGCTGGGGCACATTACAGCTGATGGGCAGGGGCAGATGTGTGTGTGTGTGTGTGGGGTGTGTGTGTGTGTGTGTGTGTGTGTGTGGGGGGTGGTTGGTATGTTTACAACAAATGCTTGCACGCATACACATACACACAGGCACATGTGCACACACATTGCACTCACACTCACACTCACACACACACAGTATATTTGTATACAGTATATTTGTGCGGTGTGTGAGTGAGCATATATTGTGTGTTTACTGTCTGCACTGTGTGAGCAGGTGACATGTGTGAGTGTATGTGTGAGACATACACTCACATGTGTGAGTGTATGTCTGTGTGTGTGTGTGTGTGTGTGTGTGTGTGTGTGTGTGTGTGTGAGTGTGAGTGCAATGTGTGTGCACATGTGCCTGTGTGTATGTGTATGCGTGCAAGCATTTGTTGTAAACAGCATTATCCTCCATCCCAGGGGGCATGTGGGGCGGGGGTGGGGAGGTCCGGCTGTTGTGTGCCAACACCTCTGACGCACGCTGGCCACCTCAGCCTACATGGCTGGCACCGGGCAGCAGATCACCGCGTGGTCCCGCTGACCAATGACGCCACCCTGCATGCCAGCCTCTGGAGTGACACTAACAGCAGACCCCTCTGGGCAGTGGAGACTGCTGTGTGTGTCTATGTGTGTGTGTGTGTGTCATCAAGTTCCCTGAACAATGTTGATTTACGCTGTACACAGTGACCTCTGTAGAGCGGCTCACTGCCTTATTAATGCCAGTATAAAGACAGATGATGTACTGAGGCACCAGCAAGAGCCTGCATGCAAGACCCCTCACCAATTCCATTAGTAACAGCAAAACAAACATCAAATATTTGATCTCAACTCAGTAGGTAAGGACAGAGGCATAGAACAGGGCAGAGACACACACCACGTTTCTGACATCCTCCTTCCTGCTCACAGGACAGCGGAGGGGAACACTCCTCGGTCTGGTCTTAACAGGACAGCGCTGTGCAGCGGCTCACCATTCAGCCCTGTGGAATGTGACACCAGAGGTCTATCGCCCACGTGCCTCCCAGCTGCTACGCCCCGCCAGTGTTAGCCATGGTGGATCCACTCCCTTCGCTGCTAGTGTTAGTGTTAGCACTAGCAATGATGGCTAGGCTCCCAAGCCTTTAGCACTGGTGTTAGTGATGGCGGCTATGCCAGGCTAGGTCAGCCGCTAACAGATCTCCACTAGCCTTCCACATATCAAAGGCAGGCCTGTTTCATTGCAGGGTGGGGGAGGGTTTTTACTGTGTGTGGGGTCTGAACAGAAGAGATATAGCTGTGGGGAGATACAGGCCCAACTCTAGGGGATGTGTACCTCACACACACACACACACACACACACACACACACACACACACACAAAACACACACACACACACACAAACACACACACACAAAACAACACGAGGGGACGTGTAGTCAACACCTGGCTGAGCAGCAGGAGAGAAGCCTGAGCCAGGTAACCTGTGAGCGATTCATACCCGTAGTGAGTAAACACACTTCTGCAGGAGAATAAAAACACACACGCCCACAGAGGTTGTGAATCACACGCACATGCACACACACACGGGCAGGTATTTGCTCTGTCACACACACACACACACACACACACACACACACACACACACACACATGTTTACTCTCTCACACAGATTGCCACACAGAGATTGACACACACAAATTCCCACACACAGAACTACTTTGACACACTGCTCTATTGCCTCTCTCGACTGTGCTCTCTCTCTCTCACATTCTCTCACACACACAGATGTGTTTGTGGGTTTATCACCCAACAATTCTCTCGCTCTAACACACGCTTACACACACACACACACACACACACACACACACACACACACATTCACACACAAACACACACACTGCTACACATTGAACATCATATGACAGTCGCTCTGGCCACATCCGCTAGACTGTCTAGTCACTCTTACACCTTCCTCTTCTGTCTGTGAAAACAGACTTTGTGACATGAAATACAACACACAGAACTCTTTCTCTCTCTCTTTCTCTCTCTCTCTCTCTCACACACACACACACACACACACACACACACACACACACACACACAGACACACACACATTCATGCGTGCACACACACACACACACTCTTCCCCAATAGCCTCTGCTTTTCCTTTTAATCAGCCTTCCTCTTTTTCTTCTCACCAGTTCTACTTTCTTTTCCGAGGGCACTGACCGTCCCTCTCAGACAGAGGGGGAGAGACCGAGAGAAAGAGAGGGCAAGAGAGAGAGAGAGAGAGAGGGTGAGGGGGAGGTCAGGTGATGCAGAGGGGGTGAGGAAAAGATAGAAAGTGAAAGAGAAGAACGGTGGTAGAGAGGAAGAGAGAACTGTAGTGTTCTGTATTTTTCCATTTGGCTGCCTGACCAGTCCTCACTCTAACTCACCCACTAGTGTGCCGCACACCCAGACCCACAGCCATGAGCAGGGGAAACAGAGATGCAAGGAGAGAGAGAGAGAGGGAGGGAGAAAAGGAGAGAGGGAGAAGGAGAGATGGGATGAAGAGAAAGAATTTAAACATACACAGAAGGATAGAGACAAAGCAGAGAGAGGGGAGAGAAAGAAAGAGAGAGGACAGATGAAGAGAAAGGAAGGCAGATTGAGATAGCAA
>NC_063207.1:29088371-29188371 GCF_017589495.1 Alosa alosa
TGTGCTGTGATGTGATGTGATGTGATGTGTTGTGCTGTGCTGTGCTGTGATGTGATGTGATGTGTTGTGATGTGCTGTGATGTGTTGTGATGTGCTGTGCTGTGATGTGCCGTAATGTGCTGTGCTGTGCCGTGCTGTGCTGTGCTGTGCTGAGCTGTGCTGTGATGTGCTTTGCTAGCCTGACGAGCCAGACCCACATTAAAATGTAGGGTCTGGGGACTCACCGTTGGCAGCGCTCAGTCCAAGGGGAGGGATAATCAATCAATTGCCTTTCAAATTCCCCCTGCACGCAATAGGACAGTGCTACAACTCATGAGTCCCATGTGTTTTCCAACCAGCGGAGCTAGTGGGCTAGTTCAAACTTTTGCCAACTTAAAAAAAAGCTTAACTCGTGTCACACTGTTCGCCAACAGCAACATACATCCTCTTTGTTTTCAAGTATCAGGGAATTTAAGCCGAACCGTTGCAACTTTGCCATCAATCATTATGTTAAGCAAACCTAACATCTCTATACATGATGTGCTGTGCTGTGCTGTGCTGTGATGTGATGTTGTTTGGTGGGATGTACTGTAGCTCTGCCTGCCTTGCTCTGCCTGCGCTGCTGTGCTGTCCTGTTCCGTGCAGTCTTGTGCTGGGGTTGGGGGGAGGATGTTAGTGGGGGTAGTTAGCTAGGCTCTGGGGGTTCTAGGCTGTGGGTTGTGGTGCTAGTGGAGGTTGTTGTAGCCAGGGCTGCAGGGCTGGGCTGGGCTGGGCTGTGCTGTGGGGTGTGGTGTGGTGTGCTGGTCAGGGGTAGTTGTAGCCAGGCTCGGAGGCTGCACCACCACATCAACTATTCCAAGAATGTCACAGCAGCCCAGCACAGGCCACTAAGCCTTCGGTGTTATCTGAAATCTAAGCGCTCAAGAATGCAGAGAAAGGGCTTTGGACGACACTGTGTTTTGTTGAGTGTGTGTGTGTGTGTCAGTATATTTGGTGTGTGTGTTGGGTGGGGGGGATGGGGGTTTGGGGTTGGGGGTTGTGCGTGTGTATGTGTCTGTGTGTATGTGTGTGTGTGTGTGTTTGCGTGCGTGCTTGTTTGAGTGTGTTTTCAAACAAGAGGCAACTGGATACAATATTGTCAAATTCTCAAAGAGTATTACAAAAAAATTCAGTGGCAAAAAATTGCTGAGGTTTTTGGTCACAGTTTTTAAGGTCAACAGTCTGTTTGAAACAAAAAAAATACCAAGCCAACCCAAACAACAAAAACAAGGGGGAAAAGAGCAGTAACAGAGAAGCTTACTTAAAATACTTGTGAATTGTGAAAAATTCAGAAAATGTCAAACAGATCTTGCGAAGAATGATGCGCCATTCTCCATCCAAAGCTTTTTCAACATACAGCCATCCGAAGTAAACACTCACAAAAATATGCCCTAACATTCCAGCAACATTCCCACAATGCTACACACCTCGGATTTACTTTGATATGATACTGTAAATTTAAATAATGTAAATCGTCAATCAGTGACCACACACACACACACACCCATGCACACACACAAAAACACAGGAATTTATTCTCTGTATTAGTGAACTCACACACACATTCACTTGGGGCAGTGAGAACACCAGGAGCACACACACACCAGGGTGTGTACACACCAGCAAATACACATGCCCGGAGCAGTGGGCAGTCATTGCTGTGCTGCCCAGCCACCAGCTGGGGGTTAGGTGGCTTGCTGAAGGACACTTCAGCCATGGATGTGGACGCGGAGGAGCGCTGTTTAATCACATGATCACAAGTCAAATTCTCCAATGGGTACCATACATGGCGCCCTGTATTGTGAAATAAAGGTACAGTATATGTGACTGTTAAATATGAGCATGTGACCAAAAACTAACTAATTAACTAGCTGCTATCTAGGGCTCCAGAATGGTAACATGGGTGGAAACATTCTTCATTCTAGAACGTAGCCCAAAGTAATGCAGCTGATGGCATTATGAGTCTGGGTGCGACTAAGGAAGCATAAAAGAGCACAAATATTGCTTGAATGATCTCTCCTTGCTCCAGGGTTGTACTTTGCCTAGCACTGTGTAAAACTATCCCACAGAGAAATGAAGAAAAACACCAGCACGCTGAGAATTTCTGTGTGCGTGTGTGTGTGTGTGTGTGTGTGTGTGCATGTGCGTGTGTGTGTGCGTGTGTGTGTGTGTGTGTGTGTGTGTGTGTGTGTGTAGAGGAGCATTTTTCAAAATCACTTGGCTCACCTCTTTTGTGCAGCCATCCCTCCTTGACGATCACCACGCCGTCCGACATGATGGCGCTGCGTGGCGGCCAGGCAGACAGGCAGTGGACCCAGGGGTGCCAGACAGAGAACGGCTACTGCGGCTGCTGCGGCTGCTGCTGCCCCGGTGCCCCCCGAGAGAGTGTGCTTCCGAGAGTGGCCAGGGGCCAACTGGGCAGTCTTCTTCTCTCGCAGGTGACCTATGGGAGTGCAGGAGGAGACTAAAGATTAGCCCTACGGACACTCAAACATTAATCTAGCGCGTAAACAACTCTCCACTGACCAGCGGACAGAAAGAAAGAGAGAGAGAGAGAGAGAGAGAGAGAGAGAGACGGATGCCGCTCCTCTATTTCCACTGGGGCGAACAACACACAGTGGAAAAAAGGCACAGAGAAAAATAGATAAATAAATGATTACGTGCCAGACGGAGGATCATTGAGTTCAGTCGGCCGGCGGATATGCGGATACCCAGCCAGGATTACCTATTGGCTTATTATTTCCTGATCAGCCTGATGTGGCTCTGTTACAAGCCAATCTCACGTCAAAGTCAATCACAGAGACCACGTATACTAAATAATCCAGTCTGCAATTGCTGCATTTTTTTATGGGAGTTGGGGTTTATAATATAAAAGAATGTCTGTGAACCAGATGTTGTACATATGATGAGATGCACTCACTCATGATGCCAACATCACAGGCAGAACAATGCAGCATCAGTACTAAGGCAACCACACCCATAGGGACATTTTTGTCAAAGAAAAGAGTGGAGAGCAGAGGCCCTTTGAAGCTGCATGTGAACCACGTGCCTCTGAGGATCCTAGTTCACCCTGCTGGCCCAGGCTGAGAGAGAGAGAGACAGGAAGTCCTCCGTCTATCCCATCGACGGGCTGTGAATGAGTCACACATGAAAAGGCGGGCGCCCTGAGGGGTTAATACATCGGCCATTAAACCGGACAGAAAGGTGCCTTTTAGTGACACCGCTGCCTGCAACCCCACACACACACACACACACACACACACACACTCCTCCACTTCCCTTCTCCTCCTCCCAAATCATTGTATTTACGGGGCAAATCATTACACGCCGCAGGTTCATGCTCAGTCAAAATAGTGGAGCATGCTATTTTTACCCAGTGGAAAAAATCTACTCAATTACCGTGCTGGCTTTGAGCGCTAGCTAGGCTAAATCCCAGGGCTGGGCCAGCACTGCAGTTGCTGCCACAGGTCAAAATGCGACTAAAGCCAGCATGTCATCCTGCCATGGCCACAGCTGCCCTCTCCAACTGAGAAAGGACGGAGACAGGAGTGGGCCTCTAAGCTGCTTCAACCTCAGAGTCTCTGTGGTTTTTCATGAAGACATTCAGGGGACTTGCATATAGCTTAGTATAAAAGTCAATATTATAGTGCATTATAGAATAAATAAGCATATAGAGTATATTGTATTCTTTAAATGCATTTCTGTACATTTTCAGGACTTAAACAGAGCAGACTGTGTTACAGGACTTTAAGGAAAGCAGCGTTCCGTTCCCGGCGCCTACCAAACCCGGCGCATGAGGTCATAGACAGGAAACGACAGCTCTGATGCAGCGTCAGCTCTGGCCTAGCCCGGGGAAGCCGGCAGCAAGCAGCTGCACTTCAAACCTGCCTTACTTCAGACACACACTACAGAAGAGTGGCAGAAGACCAGTCAAGCACCAACAGGCTAAAGAGGCAACAGCAAAAACTCTTACTGATGGTAAGAGCTGTATTCATAACATTTCCCTCTTTTTTTCCATTTTTCTGTATTCTACAGAGAGCAGCCTTCAACACTCCCACATTCTTCCACTCTTTTCAACCCACCCTCCCTAACACACACACACACACACACACAAACACACACACACAATTTCTAACAGTGCAGGTATTCCAGGTTTTGGGGGGTGGGTGTGTTCCGAACCTGGGGCTGGAAACTACCCGAGCGAAACAGCTTCCAGGAAGGACTCCTCTTCCTGAGTTAATTCCGCGGGGGATCGAGCGGCCTGGAACATGTGTAAACAAAGGCCCACTCTACCAACCACCGGCCCCCTCGCAGGAAGCAATTTGTTCATTCATTGGTGGCCAGAGACTGCCCTAAGACCAGCTCTACTCAAGGCTTCATGGTGCCATGACCAGCCTCAAGTGATCTACTTAAAGTATAGAACAGGGAATGCTTCTTGTGTAATGGCTAGGACAGTTAAAGACTGCCGGGAGTTATTGATATCATGACATTGCTTTGAACACAGTGAGGAAAAGAATGAGAGTGAGAGAGAGAGAGTGAGAGAGAGAGAGGGAAAGAGAGAGCAACAACACTGTCCTCACCTCTGTCTGCTGTCTGCTTACCATCTCTCCTGGTCATTTAAATGTATTTGTAATGTACATGTGTACACACACACCATGGTTCATTTAAATGTCTGTGTGGCAAATTTAATTGTGTGTGTATGTGTGCATGCGTGTGCATACCGCACACATATTTTGATTTTGTGTTTTGTTTTGATGTTTACTATATTTCTGTATGTTCTTTGTTTTGACAACACTGTTTCCTTTTAGATGGTCATGCCAATAATACGTACTGAACTGAATTTAGGGAGAACTTTGATGTCTGCATTAAAACAGGGACAAGGATTGAGAGGAACGTGAACTTCATGACGTAACCTAGTTAAGAGGGACAACAACAACACCACCACCTGAAAGAGGAAGGAAAAACAGCTGGGCGTGGTCACTGGTTGTCAGTTGGGTGGGTGTCCTTTTAAAGAACTGAGATGAGCCAGTGGTGTTGCACATCCTAAGTGAGGGAGAGAGAGAAAGAAAGAAAGAAAGAAAGAAAGAAAGAAAGAAAGAAAGATAGAAAGAGAGAAAGATGAGGCGGTTGCAGAGAGCTAAAGATGGAGAGGGAGAGAGAAAGAAGGGGAAGAGAGTGACAGAGAGATAGAGATGGAGAGGGAGACAGGAAGAGGGGGAGAGTGAGAGAGATGGAGAGAGAGATGAGGGGGCCATCAGAAATTCTGCCCCTCCATGTGTAAATGCCAACATCCTCCTGCCAGTGCTAAAGGCTACTAGGCAAAGAGAGAGGGAGAGGTAAGGGCCGAGGGAGAGAGAGGAGAGGAGAGGAGAGGAGAGGAGAAGAGAGGAGATGAGAGGAGAGGAGAAGAGAGGAGAGGAGAGGAGAGGAGAGGAGGGGAGGGGAGAGAAGAGGAAAGGAGAGGAGATGAGGGAAGAGGAGAGGAGAGGAGAGGAGGGGAGAGAAGAGGAAAGGAGAGGAGATGAGGGGAGAGGAGAGGAGAGGAGAGGACGGGAGAAGCCTGAAGAGAAGAAGAGGACGAAGCTGAGGGACAGAGAGACAGAGAGGAGAGGCAGGAGTAGGGGTCGAGGAAGAGGGAGGGAGAGGATGGAGAAGATGGAGGAGAGGAGAAGAGAGGAGAAGAGAGGAGAGGAGAGGAGAGGAGGAGAGGAGAGAGAGAGAGAGAGGAGAGGAGGAGAGAGAGGCAGCCCCACAGTGACCGTGGCGTGGCCACAGCCAGAGCCGACTCAAACGCAACCCCTACAGTAGGGTGGTCCTTATTTTTCAACTTTTGAAAGTTCATGCTCTCACCCCACACATATGTTTGAATAAATAAAAATAAAAAATTGGGCAATATTTTATCAATATTAATCAATATTTAGAGGTTGCTCAAGACATTTGAAGTTTAACACATACTGTGCAGTGTGCATATTCAGGATTATTTGCGTATTATGTGATACATTGTGCTAGGATGTATAATTGTTTAATAATATATGCCTATGGCAGCAATGGACTTATTTGGCCATGCAGTCAATGTGTATTGATTATTGGTGACCACATTAAAATGGGAATTCCATATTGTCCATGCAAATTTGCAATGCGTATTTGCTGATCTCATCTGCTGATTCCGGTATTTCCCAATAATATGCTGTTGTGAGCAATTCATAGCAACTCCTGTTTTCGTTGTGACATGTCTTTCAAGGCATCAATGTGAATGAAGCACAATAGACAATATACACTGAAACAATGGCTGAAGCAACACGAAGCAAATCCGCTATATGGTTACTTGGATCAGAAGAGACTGAAATAACTGGAACAAAGTTTCCCTTCAAGAAGCAGGTTTTATGTTTGTTGTAATATCACCATCAAACATTGAAAAAAAATTTGCGGTGATCAAAGAAGTCTTGGTATTCTAGGACAAGGCTAGGATTCCCGTTCGTCCCCAACATGCCATAAAACAACTGGAAACACTTCACGACAAGTGGCAGAAGCTGAAGAAAAATGCCAAGAGAACTTCTGAGACTCAGCAGTGCAATGTAGAGGCCTTCATAGACCAGTTAGGAGACCTGTTTGATATTGCACATCAAGATGCACTCATTCTTCTCAAGAATCCAGAAGATGGAGACTTTCTCCTGGCCCAAAGAGAAAGAGGACGTCCCGGGTGTACAACTGTACAATATGATGATACAATTTAAATCTCTCACTTTGGCCTTGGACACTGACTGGATCTGCTCCTTGTTATTTTAATTCAATGATTCAATGATTCCCCCTCATTTTCATTGTTTATTTCATTAGGCTATTGATTTAATTGACATTGTTTATTATTGCTATTCTCCTTATTATAGTCTGACCAACAAATAATATTGCATTTTATTTTGTTGTGCGTTCTAAAATGGTACAATGTCTGCAAAAATGAGCGATTCCGGAAATATTCAAAGGCCTTGAGCTACCTCTAGATATTGCAAGTCAAAATTTTGCACAGTGTGTTTTTATTGATATCCTAACACATTTAGGGGGTGAGAGTTGAACATTTCCACAAAATTTTTTTTACCCCATATAAGCACCACCCTACCCTACAGTCTCCTTCCCTCAACTATCAGCACCCTGTCAGACGTGGCTACACACACATGTGTGTGTGCGTTTTACACAGACATAACATTTACAGCTATCTGTACGTACTGCCTGGAGCTGACAACGCACTGGAGATCAAGCACTCTCAAGCATAGCCTCTCTCTCTCTCTCTCAATTCCTTATACTAAAGTACACAAAACCACATGCTTTGTTGCTCACACACACACTCACTCACATGCAAGAAAAGCATTCGTCCAAGTGCACAGCTTCTCTCTCTCTCTTTCTCTCTATCTATCTCTCTCACACAAACATACACACACACACCCACTGGCTGAGACTGTGGGAGCTACAACACAGTTTTGGTGTTAAGAGAGGTGGCAGAACCTCGACACAAGCAGGACTGGGTGTAAAAGGGGATAAAAAAGAAGAAGAAGAAGAAGAAGAAGAAGAAGAAGGGAAAGCGGAAAAAAAAAGTTGGCCAGCTGCCAGCAGCAACTGAATGAACCCAATAGCCCTAGTGTAGGTCACATGGGCGGTGAGAGAGTGTGAGCTGGGACTCGAGGGCTACGCCCACCTGCTCGGACAGGCCGGCCTCTCAATCATTCATCGTTCTGGCCTGGCTGGACGACTTAAAGCACTCAATGCAAATCAGTGTCATGCGACAGGGGGACCACATGCACAAACAGCAACAGAGAGAGAGGGAGGGACAGAGAGGGAGATGGACAGAGACAGTTTCAATGTTATTTTTATGTTTTGATGGGGTTTTTTTTTTTTAATGGCCATGCTAATAAAGCATACTGAATTGAACTGAACTGAACTGAATGGAATTGACAGACAGACAGAGAGGGAAAGGAAGAAAGGGAGCTGGAGCAACAGAAACAGAGAGAGAGAGAGATTCAGACAGAAAGAAGGAGACAAGAGAAACCCAGCAAGAGACAAACAGAGAGAGCAATTTCGGGGAAACAGAAAAGCAGACAAATAGAGGGACAGAGATGACACCACGAGGAACAGACAGACAGTGAGTGGGAGGACGACAAAAACAAGGACAGAGAGAAGAGAGGGAACAGCGAGGGGAGGAAGAGAGACGGCATTCACACAGACAGACGGAAAGGGAGACACTGAGCCAGTGAGAGTAGCCTGAGCGGCAGCCACATCAGCCCACACTCTTCTCCTCTCATCTCTCTCCTCTCCACTTCTGGTTCCCTCTCTTTTCTTCTCCTCTCATCTCTCCCTGGTTCCCTCCTTTTCTTCCTCTCATCTTCCCTCCTCTGGTTCCCTCTCTTTCCTCCTCCTCTCCTCTTCTGGTTCCCTCTCTTTTCTCCTCCTCTCATCTCTCTCCTCTCCTCTTCTGGTTCCCTCTCTTTTCTCCTCCTCTCATCTCTCTCCTCTCCTCTTCTGGTTCCCTCTCTTTTCTCCTCCTCTCATCTCTCTCCTCTCCTCTTCTGGTTTCCTTTCTTTTCTCCTCCTCCTCCCTTCTTCTCAGTTTCCTCTCTTCCCGTAGGTGAGCAGCCGCAACCCTCTGCGTTTCCACTGCTTTTGCTGTGAACATGACGCACCACTCCGAACTCTCTCTGCAGCCAGACCTCACTCGCGGGCTCGGACGCGGACACGATCACGATCACAAATACCCGGTATCCCGGTACTATCACTGTCACGGTCTTGATTACAGTCATGGTCACGTGGAGCAGAGTGGCATGGTGAGTATCACAGGCCGAGCAAAGTGGCACTGTGATAAATCTTCACCATCACCATCATCATCATCTGCCGAGGCTCCTGCTGAGCAACGCCAAGAAACGGGGGTCTTATACCCCCTCAGACAGCACTAGACAAACGCCATCCACCGACATGTGGTTAGTCAAAGCAGAAAACATATTGCTAGGGTTACACACCCACCCACACACACACGTGTGTACACACATACACACGAGCACACACCTGGGTTTGTGTCCCTATTCATGCAGACTCACACAGACCGGAGAGAATGTGACTTCTGTGTGAATGAGTGGAAAGAGCAGAGCCATTAACATAATCAAACATAAACACAGCCTCTCCCTCTGCATGCAGATGTACACATATCTAATCCCTCAAATTACAATGACAATGGCCTGCCTGAGCGACTGGTGAATGCCAGCTCTCTGACGCACTGGCTTAGGAAAGACTGCAGGCCTTCCCTTAGGTTACTATAAATCAACTTGTGGGCGAGAGACATCTCATTCAGAAAGACTCAAAAGGGCGAGTGCGGAACAAGAACCACCCGCCTACTCGGTTTCCTCTTTCTGCATTTGGTCTCGCTTCCTGTCTGTCAAGCAGCTGGGCTGCACTGATTGGCAAGAGGGACTTTCAGACGTGCTAAGGGGTCTTAGCGGCTTCCTGTTTCTCCAAGCCATGGCCACTTTGGGAGAGAAACTGAGTAGACCAGACACAAGAGTCTCTTCCTCACACATGGACACACACACATCCAAACACCACACTGTACAAAGCCCTTCCTACGCATTCCCCTAAGTGCTTTATACACACACAAACAAACACTTCGCTTTTATCCTCTTCACTTAGTGTGATCCTATTGACACCATCCACTTTGTTGTGAAAGAGAAAAAAAACAGAAGTAATGTATATCGAATAACGTAAATAGACAATGGACGTTGTTATTTTTGTTTGTTGTTGTTGTTGTTGTTCAACCACAGACAGCTAAACATAGGCTGAGGAGGAGCAGTACGAGTCAGGTGATGCATGGCAACAGTGATGCTGATGGTGTGTCTGGGGGATGATTGTGAGAGCATGGCAACTAGCGGACAGTGTCTCTGGACCCCGTGGCTTTCACGCCATACCTCTGTGACGCAGGCACAATGAGACAGCCTGTGTTGGGGAAGATTTTTCAAACAGCATTCCTGGGATTCTGCACGCTACTGGGGACACTTTCTGCATTAACAAGGCGGGCAGGAGTCTTGAAGGAGGGCTCAAAAGTCCTTTTGCATACTTGCCACAAGGGGAAGTAGGGGGGGGTGAAGAAATAGGAGGGGGAATTCATTTTTTTCCTCAGCATCTTCCAAGCAGAACAAGATGAGTAGATCAGTAACTACATCACTTAACTATCCCCTTGCCGCACCACCCCTCCCCTCCGCTCTCCTCCCCCACCAAACCCATGTCACATGCCATCTCTCTGCATAAACAGTGGTCCAGCATGGTCTCATGACCATGAGGAGAAGGAAAAAAATAAACTCTGACCAGATAAACATGTAAACATATAGAGGCAAAAAGGCAGCTAGGCTGGGTTGCTGTTGACTACTGTACGCCTGTTGACCACTGTTATCTAGCCTACTGTACTAAGAGAGCTTCGCAAATATTATTCAACAACGAGCACAGCCACATCTGTTGGTGGTTGACCAAAGGCTTGGCCGTTTGACGTTTTCATTCAAGCGAGAAAATATTTTCAGGAAACGATCCCCACTTGTAGCCTCGGGTCAGATCATCCTGTTGTTCAACATCAAAACAATCGATATTTTCAGGAAAGGATCCCATACTTGCAGCAAAGGGCCAAACCATCCTGTTGTTCAACGCGAACACTGCCATACAATCGAAGTTAGGGTACAGAAAAACAATCAATCACATGAAAACAACAGAAAAACCAAAGCAAGAACAAAACGTGGCATATGAAAAACAACCAGGCTACTTCACTGCACTTGAGGGCACCATGCAGACAAGGTGAGCTGAAACAGGGGCAGTAAATGGTTACACGTCATCCAGGGGGGGAAAGGCCCATCTCACTGTAGGCTACAGTAGGCCCACGTAAACCGGGAGCATGGCACTATAAGTATATTACCTCATCGTAAAGCCTATTGATGAATAGTAACATTTAACAGCAGTTAAAAAGTAACAAGAACTCTGTTATGTTACGTTTGTATAATGGACTAGGCTACATGTTATTCCTTCCACATCACTTTTGTGACCATGGACACATTGGAGGGCTTGGACCATGCTGTAAATCATTAACGTGGCCAACAAGTAGGGTATAGGCCTATTATTGTTATTACACAATAATGATATTTTTGTTATTATTACTATGACTGTTATTAACCATTTATGTATGAATGACTTTGCACTCGTGTTGAAAAGCAGAACGCCATGCTACACAATACTATTTTCTAGCTTCAGATGCACAGTAGCCAATGTCTTTCAAGTAGCCTACGGAACCAATAGCATAAAAAAGAGATTTGTTGATTTATGAGCTATGGCTTTAACCCAGAGTGCCCGTGTAAATGTGTTTAAGCTGAGGAAAACTGTGGCCTATAAATCGTTACGGCAAACAAGCCGTGCGATTCAAGATAAGCTTGACAGACTACTACATACCTCAGCAGTCACTTTAAGGCATTTATAGCCTTTCCCGTGTTTTTGAAGTACAGATTGGAAGTGAAGTTCACAAGATTTAGAAAGTTCCGAAATCCATGCAATAATATGCCAAGATGATTTACCCGTAGTTAAAGTCTATACCTTGACGATTTCAGTGAAAATGTTGGACTGAATTTGGGGCCTAGTCTGGGCAGATTTGGTGAGAATAACCGCATCCTATTTAATACAATGGGACCTTCCCTCTCAGTTTACAGTCGGACATACAGTCAACGTGTGAGGAGAAATGCGAGACTTTACCTGGACAAGGGTTCAGAAGTGACTCCGGAACATTGCTGAGGACTGTTTCAGTTATTATATGGCAGATAAATCCCACAATAATCTCGGAAAAAGTGTTTTCATTTACTCCGTTTCTCTTGCCTTTCTTCCACTACACCTCCCAGTCGTTCTGTCTGCAATGCTTCTGTAGCATGGTCGTCCTCCCAGGTCCTAACGCCTACCCTTTTCGGCGTCATGGCCTCAATGACCGAAGGGGGCCTCGCAGGCTGGCTAAGACCACTGTTGACTTTGGTTTGGGGAAAGCTAGAGAGGTGTGCATTATTAATTGTCATTGAGCTAGCTTGGTTTAGAGCGGCCACGTCATGTAAATTAACATTTAAATTTTGCACAACAAAACTATTTTCACTCTTGTTACTTTAGATTTGACCCCCCCCACTCACTCTCTTTTAACACACACACACACACACACACACACACACACACACACACACACACACACACAGAGACACACATACATGTATATCTATATTGGCATTATTGGCATAGCTTTCAGTTTGATTTATTGTACGAAAAGTACGATTCAGTTCAATGTAGTTTTATTTCTATTTAGCCAATTTTTTTAAAAGAAGTAGCTCACTCCAGTAAACCTATATTTAAACCCAAACTTATTAAGTCTTAATTGGTTACTTCACTTTATTTTGTCTTAGCATACAGAGTACAGTACAGAGTATTCTAAAGGCAGACCGTCAGCTCAGGCATAACTTTTCACCCTTTCATTCATTTTAGTAGGCCTATAGCACCCATTTAGCCTATCAAATGTGTTTAAAACTGACGATTAGGATCACGCTCCTACCAGCAATAGCAATGTTAGATAGTGCAATAGCAGGCATTCCAGGCACACATCCACAATGTCAGAGACTCAGTGAAGTCAAAATGAGTTTGAAGCCATTATTTTAAGAATTACATTGGGTTGCTTTAAGTCCACTCATCTCAGAGGAACTTCATTCACTCTGCTGAAACTTTCTGTGTCCTGTGTCTCAGAATTTGTCATCTATCTATCCATCTATCTATCTGTTTGTCTACCAATTATCAGTTATCTCTCAACTTATATTTATATGTTGCTGGCATCAGATAGTTTTCTGTGTCATGCTGCTCAATTTACAGCACAGTTTAGACAGGTGCACAAGCACAGACCTGGCCCTTTGCCAGGGCTCCTTGAGCTTCAATATGAGCTTGCTGCTGCAGAGACCTAAGGCAATGTATAGACGTGTATAAGTGTGCAAGAGCGGCTCACAGTAAGGGCCTTTCACCTTGTTCTTTTGATGTACAGAGAGATGTGGCTCCCTTAGATAACAGACAGACAACGATTTGTTTGTTGGTGGTGTCAAATGCTGAGTGTGTATGGAATATTTAGGTGGAGATGATGGGTGTAAAATGACAAATGTCTGTAGTATTGAAAGTTTATTTCAAGCCTTTGGCACTTACAGACTCTTAGAGGTATTTCCTAGCTTGATCAGCACACTTGATAAGACCCTGACGTATGAATTGTGACTTGGAGGGTTGCTGGAAATGTTGGGCCCCTTTTGAAAAACTTCTATAGTTAAGAACATATCATCTTTCAGGTCTTCTCTAAGGCTTTATGTTCCTGATAGTGAGGGAAGATGCATTAGGAAGGCAAAAAAAATATTGAATGATCCTAGTCATCCCAACCATGAACTATTTGAGCTATTACCATCTGGCAAACGATATAGAAGCTTGAAAGCTCGTACCACCAGACTCCAAAGTAGTTTCTTTCACCAAGCAATTAGATTGCTGAACTCATGCTGAAGACAACAAGGCACGTTTTTTTTTTTTCCTACACACACACACACACCCCTTTCATTTATTTATTTTTTGAGGAGAAAAAAAAACACAATGAATTTTACTCTATTATAAACCTATAATGAGATGTAATAAAAGAAATCTTGAATCTTGAATCTTGAATCAGTAGATATTTCACTGCCATATGTAACATGCCTTACAAGCAGAGCAGCATGGTAAGAAATGGTGGTTTAGTGTAGTAACTGTGACCTTAATGGTATTTATCTTAAAGGGAAACTCCGGTCTAACAATAACGGGTCTATTTTTGAATGCTAATGAGTGTAAATGTTTGTTTCAGACCAAAACAGTGAATTTGTGGAGTTTTGAATAATACCGGAAAATGCATTATAAACTGAATATCAATTAGCATAGCCTTTGGGGGCAACTTTGCAACGACAAAGTAAATTAAGCAATAAGCCCCAAGAGGCTATAGGTTCAAATTATTTTAGGACAGCTACGTTTGGCACTACGGCCTTGCAGCACTTCTAGAGATTTTGAGTTCATACATTATTTATTCTGCTTAATAAATCCTCCTTTCCTTGCACTATATTGCAAACTAACTGTAGTTCAAGTGTGGGTAAGTTCCAGTATTTTAAATGCAGTAACTCTTTTACTGATAATACTGTGATTTCATCAACATAACATCTTTGACTGAAGAGGTGTTATGAATCCATTGCACACTAATGCCTTCCCTTGCCATGTGGTGTAGTAAAATGTAATAAAACATGCTGTAAAAAATTAGTAAGACATTAAGCATAGAATACAGAGCAATATGATTCAGATAGTTTGGGTATATTTTGGTCATGTCAAGTTTTGAACCAACTGACAAATTGTTCAAATGCATCTAAGTTTACGTATGTTAATATACTAAGTTACTACTGAAACTATCTGACAGCAAAGTGATGATCAATTTAATAACCTCAATCCTGACCCATAGTTTGTCTGTGTTTTCCTTTATAGCCAATGTGATATTTACAGATGATAGTTTTTTATTTCTTTTTAAACAATTTAATGTATTTCTTATTCTTTTGTCTGTGCTTATTTGTAAAGCCAAGGACAGAAAGGGTCGTATTTATTCTGTGCTTTAGCTTGTTTTTAGCTTGTTGCTGCCAGTAAGCATAATTTCTTATTCACGCACGCACGCACACACACACACATACACACACACACACACACACACACACACACACACACACACACACACACACACACACACACATGTGCACAGGCAGACATACACACATGCAGGCAGACACACATACACACACACACATACACACACACACTAACACACACACACACACACACACACACACACACACACACACACACACACACACACACAGTCTGTTACTTAACCTACTGAAGCTGTATTTGCAACAGACTGCATCTGATTCCCATTGGTCAGCAGTCTGAGGCCTTCGGGCTGCACTAAAAACTTGCATCAGACCTGTGTTATGTCCCTTGGTGCTGTTTTATACAGCATTATCTCTTATTACTTTGGTCCCATCATTATATCACATTTCACTTTAGATGGACATACTGTTTGACCACAGTAGAGCCAACATGATGTAGATACATTTTTGGTGTTTTGATAAGGCTTATCTTCATAAATATGGATTGGAGTTTTGCAAGGAGACCTAATTGCTCTTGAAAGATTAAATGTAGAACATGTAGAATATATAGGCCTATTAAATCTGCACAAAATCAAAACTTCACAGTTCACACACACAATTGTGCTCTTGAACAAGGCACTTAACCCCTGTGGGGAGAATGGCCCTTTTAATATAATTGAAGTATGTAAGTCGCTTTGGATTTTTAAAAAAGCGTCTGCTAAATAAATAAATGTAAATGTAAAATGCGCAGAACACCTGATGTCTCATGCAAAACTATGCAGTGCATTCAAAACCCAATAATCCCTATTCAAAACCCTTTTTTTTTCATCAAATGACACATACAGCTATTTCTATAGTTATCGATATGGTTATCACTGAATACAGTACACATAGGTGTGATAAGTTTTAAAGCACTTTAGAAAGTGTTTTTGTTTTTTAATCCATTTCAGTGAGCTAAAACGCTCATGTGTGGATGCAAGTTCCAAATGCGTATAGAAAAATGTCAGTTTTTTAAAAATATCCAGGTATGTGTATACAGGGTCTGGAATTCAGAGTTTTCTAGGCATGTTTACCCATGATGAAAAATCAAATAATCCATTGAAGACAAAACCTTCAGTGTGAAAATAATTCATAAAAGCAAGACATGTTTACATCACTGATGGACTATGACGTCTTCACAATGAGATTACATCCATTGTTGAACGGCTGCTCAGTGTCGTTTTTACTATTGCGCCTCACGTTTGTCATTCACCTCAATTCATTCCATGGTATTGGTGATGGAGAGAAGCACCAGGAAGAGAAGAGGAAGAAGACAAAAGTCTGCATTCAACAATCAACATCTGAATCTTAACGAGCAGACACATATCCAGTGTTTATAAGCAGCTTGTGGCAGAGAGAGAGAGAGAGAGAGAGAGAAGGAGGGAGAGAGGAAGGGAGGGAGAGAGAGAATGAGGAAGGGAGGGAGGGAGAGAGGGAGGGAGAGAGGCACCCTGAAGTAATGAATGACATGGAGGAAGCCTGGCCTGGCTGGCCTGGAAGGCTGCAGAGGAATGCGAGGCCTTTGTCTGTTTGAGTAAAGAGCGGGTCAGAGGGGGGAGTACCCATTGATGAGCACAGAGAGAAAGAGAGACAGAGAGAGGGAGAGAGAATGAGAATGAACCTTCAGGAAGCTCTGTTTCCATTCTCTCTCTCTCTCTCTCTCTCTCTCTCTCTCTCTCTCTCTCTTTCACTCTCTGTGTCCTGTGAGAACCTCTTGCAGTCATCAGCATACAGAGGCACTCTCGGGAGCCCAAGTCCCAGGGCACACAACAACTGCTTTGTCTAACCCATAAACACACACCCCACCACTGCAGTCGCCCTCTCCCACCCAGCCCAGAGAAGCCCAGAGGCCCATGTCCTGGTTCTCACTCACTCACTCCATTGACAATACACTTCCATGTCCAGCAGGCACTGAGAGCACCTTTGCTTGTTACAATATTAGTATTTTCAATGAGTCCTTTGTCTCATTGAAGAATGCTATGGAATAATTAACACAATTTTAAGTGTAACTGCAGCAGTTTAGTATTTTTCAATTAGTTAAATAGCATTTATCATCTTTAAATCTGATCATAAAAGAGATAAAAGACTAATGAGAGGAAAGATGTGATCAATTATCATTTTTCATTTTACTGTGTGTTAATTAGAAATGTATGCATGATTATCAATTCTGCGGTGTTCAGTATATTACATGAGTGATAACACTGCTGTTATAGAGGAAAAGAAAACAAACAGGTCATTATTTTCTAAAAAAGAGAACATCAGTGAAATAGACATTTTGTTTGCTGTGTATGTGTTTGCTGTCCTGCAGACCATTAGGAGAAAGATTGGGGGGAGGATGCCACAGCAATTTGAAATTTAATGTCAACAGCAAACAGAAAATGGACAAGAAAAAAATACACAACTGGATAAGAGCCTCGCATCACCAGAGGGCCCATACGACCAGGGCCAGCCAGGCCCCCTGCACCCGTCACTCTGCCCAACCCCACGCACGCACGCGTCTCCAGGGGCAAAGAGGAGCCGCAAATGGCCCTCTCAAAGCCAACAACAGCTGGAGCCCGGGGCAAAGGTGACCCAAGCAGTTGCAGAGAGCAACAACCGCGGCAGCTGCAGCCCACAGCCCCCTTGTCTCCTCTGGGTCTAAACTGCTCTAACAATTAGAGGTCTTAGCCAGGGTGTCCTCAAAATAGCTTAGGCATTGATATGTGTTTACATGAGCACAGGCTCCATGGCTTCAACATCTGTATAATTCAACAAAAGAGAATACTTTATCTATTCTACCCAAACATTCCTCACTGCATGATCCTCGGATTTGTCTAAATAAATACAAATATGCAGCGCTGGTGTTTGGTGATTTGTAAATAAAAGCCCAAGGAGGTTATAAAACACCAAATGTGTTGTACTATGTCTTTCTTGACTCCACATTCCACCGGGGGATTTCAAATTCAAACTCTGATCGTGGGAGACTTATCACACCTGCTGAGGAGCCGTGCATTTCTGCTAAGCAACAGGCGTGCATTAGGAGACAACTGTCTTTCTGTTGTTTTCTTTCTCTCTCTCTCTCTCTCTCTCTCTCTCTCTTTCTGTCTCCCTGTTAGCATCTCAAATCCTGTCTATGAATATGGCGGACTGTTCTATATGATAAACAGCTTCTTAATATGTAAGGGACCCGCTCCAGAAGTTGGTGGGGGACTGTGGAGAAGGAACAATGGCCGGGTGTGTGCGTGTGGGGGGCATGGATACTTCGGTGCCAGGGCATTCTGCCCCAGCTTGGGATTAGTCTTCAGCCTGTTACAAGATCCCTCCTACCTCCCCTGTCCACCCCCCAGACGTGAAACACATCAGTCTCCACAACAAAGAGCATGAAAAGAGAGGGGGAAGTGTCTGAGAAAAGCCCACTAATTATACTCTTAAATAAGCTAAAAGGGAAGTATGCAATGGCTGCTGAAGGCTTTCATGAAATCCTGTGCCATGGGAAAAATATATATTAATTTTCCTCATTAAAACAAACCAATGTGCAGCTGTAAATTAGTTAAACTCAAAGAGTTTGTGTAAAGTGTTTGTGTTGTGGTCTCTTTTTTTTGTTCATTCACCTACCTACTGTTCTCAAGTTAGCCTACTCAAACATATAGTAGATTACATGGAAGGAGTGGTGGGGCCGGGGCCAAGCCACAGCAGGTGATGTCATTCATTTTTGGAGAAAAGAGTTAGTTGCTTTCATCTCGGTTTGAGTCAAAGCTTTGTTGCTGATTGAGACACCTGTAGGCAATGGTGTTTTTTACATTCACTCACAACCTCATCAATGAAGTCTATTTCCCTCCTAAAAAATGTAAACTGGTACAACAATTGAATTTGTAGTCATTTATTGTTTTGTTTTAATTAAACTCTCTAAATTCTTCAATGCGTAGCCTAGTCTAACACCAAATTCAAAAGTTTTACCCAATTAGCACGAATAGTTTAGAATGGTCAGTTGTTCCGATGTGGCCATGAAACTTGGAAGTGAACACAGCTACTGCCACAGTGTGAGTTGATGCAGTAGTACAGTACAATTGTGCTCGGCGTTATCGCGAGACTGGACCATTAACAACCTGCTTGACACAGTACCGAGTGCTGCCTGCCCACTGCCAGGGTCGAACTGTGCTCAATAAACGAAGGGAGACGCCAACATCTGGCAACACATCATGAGAGGACGACGGAACCAGTAGAGGACTATTGTGGCTTCGCATTTCTGTGTAAGTATTGCGTCCGAACGTCGAGAAACACAGGGGCTGAAAGTTGGGATACCTTAGCTACCTCCACGCACTGCAGTTGTCGCGGTCAGCGACAGTTGCCGAGTTCCTTTGCTGTTTAAGGTTTTTACTAAGCTCCGGTTCATGAGTGTGTGCAGCCTACGGCCGCTCTGTTCAGTTGCAGCTCCTGTAGCCTAGTTGTTTTCGATCTGAAGTTAATTGTTTGCGTTTGAGGAAATATATTGGCCTATGAAACAGAGAAGTTTTCAAAAGTGAAAACATCGAAGTGGATTCCTTGTAGGCTAGGTGTTAATATTCGGTGTCTTTTTTTGCTTTCCCTACATCACCACATAATCTTTAAACTAGTTTACGCGAATGTGTCGACTCGGAGCGTGTTTGTAATGGACAATGTAGTTGGATTCACGTCGCAGGAAAACTAGCTGCTCGATTATTTATAAAGTTTCTTACTGTGTGACAGACGCACAATGGAAAGAGAGACATTACTTCGGTGGAACTCTGAAACAAGTTGTGGCGTCTAGTCTCTAGATTTGAAGTAACATATGGCATAAGGGGGAGCACAGCTGGAGGTAGCGTTTCCACTGCGGTGATGTCAGAGCAGCTGACTCCACAGCTTGCAGTGTAATTAGCAAACAGGGCACCAGTTTACTCACTCGCCTGCCTTCTCCCTAACCTTGCTCGGTGGGCAAGAGAGCTGGAGATTGGATTGGAGAGCCTGCTTCTCTGCTGGGCGTTTATGTGAGCCCTGTCTGTCTGTGTGCGTGCGTGCTTGATAAATGAACGGTCTCTTCATGAATGTCCGATAAACACGAAGAGTTGAATAGCGAACGTTTTTTTGTCCGTGTGGTAGCGTGTGTGCGACTGCTTGCACTTGCCTCGTCCTTTATGCAATTCCATGGGAAGCGCAAAAAGTAGCGATCAACTAATCGGACTGTTGCAACACGGAGAGGAAGGTAACTAGCCTACGTTCGGACAGCGTCAGTGTATGTTTATTATAAGAGTTGCTACATTCTAACTCCTAATTTGAAACATATATCATGTCTGTTAAAGACTTTGAGACTTCTAAGCCATTGTGAAGAAAAATATTTTCTAATTCACAGAACTGTTCGGATTAGTTTGTATATTATTAGTTTAAATGAAAGAAACCAAGTGTCATGTACCGATCATTAGCATGTATTACATACAATGCATTTAAGCAGAAAGTTTTTGCTTTTTGAAGGCTAACGGTAAAATCTTTAATTTTGTTCTATTCTTTAATTAGGCATTTTGTGTGGCCTTGTAACATCGTCAGCATAGCTCGCTCCCTCCGCTGCACTCTGAATGGCCTCCCAACGTTTATTTAATATCCAGTTTTTCCTGTTTTGTCCGTCAGGTTATGAAGGAAGAATGGAGTTCCCAGACCATAGCCGCCAGTTGCTGCAGTGTCTGAGTCAGCAACGTCACCAAGGTTTCCTCTGTGACTGCACTGTTCTCGTCGGCGAGGCGCGTTTCAAAGCGCACAGAGCCGTGCTGGCCTCGTGCAGCATGTACTTCCACCTCTTCTACAGGGACCAGCTGGACAAAAGGGACGTTGTGCATCTGAACAGTGACATTGTGACGGCCCCGGCTTTCAGCCTGCTCCTTGAATTTATGTATGAGGGGAAGCTTGAGTTCAGCGCCCTGCCAGTGGAGGATGTCCTGGCCGCTGCAAGCTACCTTCACATGTATGACATCGTCAAAGTCTGCAAAGGCAAGCTGAAAGACAAGGATCTGTCGTCGCTGGACGAGAGTCTGGGCGAGGGCATGGGCATAGGCATGGCCGCGCTGGGCTGTCTGGACAGCTCCTCTGACGGGGAGACGCAGCAGCACAGTGGCGGTAGCAGCAGCAAACACAAACAGGCGGGCACACGACGGCGGCCCCAGTCCCAGCAGCCCGCCCCGAGGGCCCCCCCGGCTGACGACTGTGACATGGACAGCAGCGAGGGCCGGCCGGCTGTCACAGATTGTGATAGGTCTGCTGTGGTGGTGGCGGGCAGGCAGAAGGCGAACGGTCACCCCGGCCAGGTCCCCGGACCTTGTAGGTGTCAATTATGTGTCAGCCGAGGCCGAGGCCGGCGTCCAAACAGCTGGAAAAACAAAAGCTGATGTCAGTGGTCCGGCGTGCGCGGCCTCCCAGAGGTCCCGGGCGTCGGATGACATGGACTGCGCTCTGGATTTGTCTCTCAAGCCTCTGCCGGCCTGCCGCGACGCCTTCCACCCCTCCCATGTCTCAGGACAGCTGGCCCTCGACAGCCAGCAGCAGGGCTCTGAGCCACTTGTTAAAGACGAACAAGACTTGCTGTCAGAGCAGGGGGACAGTGAGCCGACGAGCCCGGAGGGCCAGCGCTTTGGGAATAGCGCCAGGAGCGCGGCGGTGACAGGGTTCGCTGCCCTCTTCCCGGGCAACAACGGCTCCAACGCCACCCTGCTAGCCCCAGAGGAGGAACTGATGGAGGGGGAGGGGGCAGAGGGGCTGCTGGTGGGGGCTGGAGGAGGGGGAGTGGGGGAGCGGGGCCAGGCGAGAGGCCGAGAGGCAGACAACGAGGGAGGGGGGAGAGGAGTGGGTCTCAGCCTGGTGGTAGGAGGAGGAGGAGGAGGAGGAGGGGGAAGGAGGCTGCTGGGGGACAGCGAGGAGGAGGAAGAGGACGACCTGGCGTCCTCGGACATCTCCACGTCCAGCGGGGTCCTGCTGCCGCCGGGCCAGCAGGTGTGCGTGTGCCCGCTGTGCAGCAAGGTCTTCCCCAGCCCGCACGTGCTCCAGCTGCACCTGAGCTCGCACTTCCGCGAGAAGGACGGCGCTGTGCGCTCCAAGCTCTCACCCGACGGCTCCGTGCCCACCTGCTCGCTCTGCGGCAAGACCTTCTCGTGCATGTACACGCTCAAGCGGCACGAGCGCACGCACTCCGGCGAGAAGCCCTACACCTGTGGCCAGTGCGGCAAGAGCTTCCAGTACTCGCACAACCTGAGCCGCCACGCCGTGGTGCACACGCGCGAGAAGCCGCACGCCTGCAAGTGGTGCGAGCGGCGCTTCACGCAGTCCGGGGACCTCTACCGACACATCCGCAAGTTTCACTGTGGCCTCGTCAAGACCCTCGCCATCGGCTAGGCACCGAGGAGTCCGAAACAACTCAACACACACACAAAAACACACTCATATATATTCATATATATATATATATATTCACAAACAAAACAAACACAAAACAAATAGCACTCGTGCCATGACAATATCAACATGACAAATATGTCTTTGTATCCACTCAAGACTACTCTATGCTACTGTACAGGTCTCTTTGAATCTCCTGCTGTTGCTGCACATGAAAACGTAGCCTAATTTGAGAGCACTGAGGGGCATCCTTTTGCGTTAATGCTCAGTGAGGCTTTGCTAATTTCTAATGCACATAAGTGTGTTTAATTAGTGGTTGCCCACGGTGTTAATCTCTCCCTCTCTCTGTCTCCATCTCTCTCTCTCTGTCTCTCTTTTCGCCTGGGCATCTGCCTGGTTCAAATAATAGACAATGTATGGTAGTCGAGAGATTTGGCCTTGGGCTGAAATATCTATTTGTCACCTCTGTATGCTGAATGAATGGAAATGCTGGAGGGCTGGATGCACTTGTGGTTTCTCCCATGAGAGCTGTGTTTTTTTCCTGAGCTTGAAATGATAGAAAACAAATGAGTTGTGTGTGTATATATAGAAACACACTCTGTTCAAAGAGCAAATGATTCAACCTTTCAGAGCAGCAGAACTTTCAGTGGTCAGCCTGTAGGCTCTCATTCATGACACAAAGCTCACAGTCCAAGCCTAGGATCCCTGCATTATACTTTAGACAGCTAAAAGTCTGAAGTTTGACAACTACTGAGTATTTGTTTTGTTTGTTAGAATGTTGGGAGGTGTCATTTTTGACAGACCTTTGTTAGCACATCAGAATATATTCTGTTATTTATATAATAGTAACTCCGTTTGCAACAGGACCAGATCTGTTTGTTTTGTACATATCTACTGTAAGAGGCGCCTGCTTTGTTTAAGATGGGAGGGAGTTTATCAGGACTGTCACTTTGCCATGACGGCTCTGTGAAAGATTTGCCTCTTATTTGTGCTGTATTGAAATCGACTGCTGAACATCTGTTGGAGGTGGAAGTGGAAGAGTTTGTGGAGCGATAGGGCTTTTGTCAGGAAAACATGGCAAGTTTTGCTTTATCGCCTACTGTAAGCGACAGAGAGGAGATGGCAACCATCTCTGGCATGCATCTGGGCTGCATCTGGCCCGGGTCTGCACTGGAGCAACAGTACGGTCTGTACTGTGAATAAGCTGGCTTGGGCGGCGTGCTGCTAAAGGACACGCACATGAGTCAAGTGCTGTAAGACTCTGGGCTTCCCCAGGAAGCACTGCACTGTGCCCTACTGTACTGCAGATGAGCTCATGTCATTGCACGATGTGGTCATTCCAGATGGGTAGACTTTCAGTGGCATCTCGCTTGTCCTGTTGATGTATTGTGGGGTCACCTTACTGGTCTAAGACTTTTTTCCTTTGTTTTTCTTTCAATCTCTCCCTCTTTCTGTCTCTCTCTCTCTCCATCCCTTTTGTGAAGTGGGTGAATGTGAAACAAGATCAGGCAGGATGGTGAAACTGATTTCATCAGTGAATAATTTGATTGACTGGGTCTCTGGTGTTAGAAGTAATAGAAGGTTGTTTGCTTTTCTGTTTTCTTTGGTTCTTACTTGATTCGGACATAGCATATACTGTATGCATCAGCATGAAAGCAGGTAGCACTAAAACTCCAACTTCTGTATGATTTAATCTCTCCTGAGAAAACTTGATTAGGATTATTTATTAGTATTTTTTATTTGGTTCAGGGTTTTTATTATCTGTTAAATTCTTGAAGTTTTAGAGAGCTTGTTTCTTTTGCTGGTACTATTTCAGTTGTTAAATGGGGTCACTTCAACCTTGTATCACAGGTGTAGTTACTGTTTGTGTTCATGAAGTGAGGTTTTGTAACTTTTTTTTTGTCCAATGTTAAAAAACAAAACCAGAAGCTATCTTAAATGATTTTTTTTCTCACAAGATACTGAGAAGCACTTGTTTTGAGCATACATACTGTAGTTTTGACACTGATACTATGTAGGCTGCTATTTCTAACTATTTGTATATTTAATGTAAATATGTATTTTATTTATCAAAATAATTTTGTCTTTTCGTGTGTCAGACACAAGCTGAGTTGAGAAAAAAGATGCCTCTCAATAACCTTTTCGCAATCCTTTAAATCAAAGGTGATTTTGACTCTCAGATTTAGTTTTCTTCCTTGAGAGGTCCTCCCTCTTGTTTATGCCTTGATTTGGTTGATGAGCAGCATTGAGTGGCATACAACTCCTAGAACTACTTATTTTGCCTTGTGTGAAGGATGTGGTGTTTCTTTGGTGCTAACACTCCAATGTTCCACGGAGCACCCACCAACAATTCAAGCTACTGCTCATTCTCCTGTTTATCGCCTGTTCAGATTTCTCCTTGAAGGAATCGTGCGTCTTCCCCACTCCGTCTCTCTACTGAAGGAGAATCAAGTCTCGCGTTGCACTTTTTTTTTGTATTGACCATTATGCTGGTATGTGAGAAATGTACGGAGGGAGAATTTATGCAGGTGCATAGCGTATGTGTGTCAGCACAGAAGGCAATGACTGATGCAGAAGAAAGAGCACTGTATGTTTCTGTTATTTTCCCCTATTCACACAGACAGGACTGCACCCCCACAACCATATGTTTTTTTTTTTTTGTTCTTGATTTTGTTGCACATTTACTTTTATAAAAGCCCCTGTAGAATAGTATTTTTCCCCCTTTATTTTGTTTGTATACTTAAGGATCAGTTTAAACATTGTGATTTGGCTTTGTTGCAATTCTAAAGTATTTGATGTAGTCTGTATGAAGAGAACAGAGAAAAAGGATACCCTTCAGTCATTGGTTGTCTTGCCATGCATTTCAGTTGTATGTGTTGTTTTTCTGGTCATAACAATCTCATGATATCAAATGAATGTCACATTGTATATTTATCGAAGCTGAACATGGAGGAATGTAGTTTGTCTTGTCTTTTTCATTAACTCAAAATAAGACATCATTTCATACAGCTCTTGTTGAGAGATTGTGACTGTCATCTTGATGTATGCATTTTGCTATTCCGAAGCAGTGTGAATGAGTACACTGTACTGTTTCTGTTTTTGCAAAACTAATGCAATTTTATTTATATTTCTAGAATCATTTGACAGCATCCATGTCTCGTTGACACAAGGTGGACAATATGTTCACCCAACCCTATCGACAGCCCTTCGTGGTTGTTAAATGTCACAGACCGCACATATACATACTGTTTTTTTTAGCAGTTAATTGACCGAAATGTCCTAATTGATAGATGTCACATCAAATTACTGAGGTAGAAAGTACCTATATTACATATTACAAACCACTCCAGCGAGGCCTATTTGGTCTCTCCTTGTCATTCTCATTTTGTATGGGTAGGGTTTGAAGAGAAACACCAGCATGGAACAGTCACAAGAGCCAACGTTATGCATTGAGTCCTGTGCTTCTGGAAGTGGTGAATCCTAGATGGAAAAGTTTAGGTTTGGAGGAAAAACCTCCCCCTTTCGACTGCATGGATGTGTAATTCTGAAAATGTACTACTATTCTAGAGTCGAATTCAAATGTTAGTATGCATTAATACTGGAATATTGTCTTTTACAGGTTCAGACTGTGAAATTGTGTATAATCAGAAAAATATTTATTGATTCCTTGTGCAAAATTTTACTGTATCTCACAATTTTGATTTGTAAAATGAAAGATACTACTAAATGCAGAACTTTTTTCATAGACTTTGTAGAAGTGCCATTAGATTTAATATAATTTTTTAATAAGAAAGGTATATTTTATAGGAATCAAAAGCTTCAGTGATAGTGCTTTAGAAACCATAGATGACAATCTCTTTGATTTGACACTTGATAGATTTTGATGATCTGGAATTGTGTGTGCTTTTTTGTTAGCTCTTTTGACGTGTGCCTGTGTGTGTGTGCTGTGAAAATGTGACAATCTCCATTTAGGTCTTTTATTTAGAACGTGCATACATTAAAAGATCATTTTCTGTGACAGTGTGTGTGTGTGTGTGTGTTTCATTGAAAATAATTACACCGTGAAAAATAGATAGCTACAAATTAGTCTAATTATATCATATTGTAGATTTTGTGTTTATTTACATACATGTGTTTAAATTTTTTTACTTACAAAATATCTGTGTTATTGGTAGAGAAAACAACACCGTCTGGTGCAGGTGATACATTGGTTTGAAGTCGGGAGAAAATATTTCAATAGAATTTCCAGCAACTGGACTTGGGAAAAATTGAGTTAACATCTAATACCCTGCTCTCAATAGCTGTGTATAGTCAAGAGTGTGTTACCAAGCAGTAATTTGTATTAAGCAGGCAAACAAAGAAAGAAAAACAAAACCGAAAAATGCATGTCTAATTTGGAATCTGAGCCAATTCCGTTGTCATTCTCCAGAGCACGATTCAAATGATTCCCCCCACCCTGAACATCTAAAAGAAATCCAGCTGCTCGCCTGTGTAGTTCCCACCCCCTTCCCCCCACAAAGTTCACACTCACCCACAACAGCAGGGGACAAGGCAGCACCCCGACCCCCACCCCCCCCATCACCAAAAAAATCTCAGCCTCTGCCTCATCCTACGAACTCCATTGTGTTCGGGTCCGGGGTGTAGTACTTTGGTCGTCCCTATTGTGCGCTTCCCCCAGCCCCCAGCTCCAACCCCCTCCAAGCAAACCAACTCTCACTTTTGGGACACAAACAGACAACGTGGAAACACAGGCCTGCCATGCCAGAACCACAGGAATGAAAGAATAGAACATGCACAAGGTGCTCACATGTTTGAAACAGTTCTACATCAAATGGGTCTGAGATGTAGCTCCTAAATGCTTCATTGCGCTATGACAATCATGAATCATCGGACGATGGAGAGATTATTCATTTGGGTGAATAGAAACAATAAATGGCATATAGTTTGTGCAGTTCTAAGCTATTGTATATATCATTTGTATAGTTGACACACACACACATATATATAAGCCTTACAACTTCAATCAGTGTCAAACAGATCATAAACTCTTAAATGTTTATATGGGATTATGACGGTGAGGACACGTTGACAGTGATTGGAGAGGCAATGCTCGAAAGCACTGAGTGAAAGAAGAGTTAGGACACTCTGCTGCAATAATATTAGTGGCTAAAAAGTGCCAGTGGAATCTATGTCTATCTAAGTCTAACATGTGTATGATGTACACTTAACATATTCACATATTTAGTCTCCCTCAGGTTATTTGTAATAACTGAATGGAGACCTTTACAGATGCTTGACTTCCTTCCACTCTTCCAGCTAGCTGTTTGTGTGTGTGTGTGTGTGAGAGAGAGAGAAAGAGAGAGAGAGAGGAGGGAGGGAGGAGGGATGGAGGCTGTTTTGTATGGTTTGATATTTGCATGCAGTCCCCAGGTAATAGGAAGACTTTGGAGAAGAAGTGAAGTGGAAAGTTGCATGTCTTCACCTCCCAAGGCCAGCGGTGGGAGCCCTTGACCTCTGCTCACGGCACCCGAGACAGCTGGTGCTCGACCGTGTTCACTTCTTTATTTATTTATTTGCCAACAAAAGACAGGTGGTCACACTTGAAAATGAGAGGTGTTTGTAGCACACACACACACAAACACATAGATACACCGAGAAATGCGCACACGCACGCACGCACGCACGCACGCACACACACACACACACACCGAGACATGCATACACACACACACACCAAATCACACATACACACACAAACACAGTAGCATGCATACACATTCTTAAGGATGAAAAAAGAACAAACAGCGATGTTCCAGCCTGGATGTCATCTGAGACATTTTTTTTTTCAAAGAAACAGGACCACTGCCTCAAGGGGACAATGCCATCACACAAAACCAGTTCACAACAGCACTCCTGAACTGCACACACATTTAAATTGTTCCTTTAAAATGATGTTTAACTGCACTGTAATATTTATTATTATATCTAGATGTTCAAGTGAAAAAGAGAAATAATAGTTATAATTGGTTGATAAAACCTAGGGTTCTCTTCTTTTGGATTGCACATCTGGTTTCTCAAGGGTTAACAAAGGAGATGTTCCAAAAATGTTCAATCCTGGATGCCATCAGACATTTTGGCTTTCAAGGAAACTACTGTCTCAGTGGGATCATGGCACCACACGTTTACACTAGTAAAAAAAAACAGTTAATCTGTTTGTCTTTTAGATCAATCATTTCTATCACCATGCTTCCATAAAAACAGAAAGAAATAATAATCAGGTTAATACAACCTGGCTCAATATATTTTGGAAACAGCAAGTGGTGGACAACATGTTTAATCGAAGTTCTGAGTGTCCATTCAAATTGATTATGATAATTTTCTACTGAGGCTCAACTCGGCAGAATTTAGGAAATCAAATAAAGAACAAGAACCTGCTTCATTGAGCAGGAAATGTTGAACTGCAGTCCACAGAACTGTGTGTGTTCTGCTATGTCCCCATCACAGTGTGGAAATGTCATTTTAAATCCACAGATGTTTTCATATGGCATGAAGTGATGAACAATACAGGAGCAGACACAACTCTCTATCAACAATCATCTGGTAAAAGGCCTGTAAGGAGAAGGGATACAACAGGTGCTTACACACTTTGCACCTGCACTATAATCATCCACCTGCCCAGGATAGGCCTTACTGTAGTTTCAACAGTATATATAGTAGTACTGACTGGTGTGGTTGGTCTCTCAGCGTTGGGCTGTGGTTGCCTCCTCGAGCGTCCGAGTTGCTGGTGTTGAAGTGTCCTTGGCCCAGTGCACAGCTGTCACTTACTCACCCTAGCTAACTCATATTTATAGCAGCAGCATCACTGAGAAAGGCGCTCTTTCCCTCTCCTATTCAAATACACACACAAGTGCAACCACACACACACACACACACACACACACACACACACACAGTCATATACTTACAATCACACGACATACACACTTACACCCAAACACACAAAGTAACACACACACACACACAGACACATTCAACACACAGAAACACACACACACAGTCATATACTTACAATTGCACAGCACACACACGCAGACACACACACATTCAACACACAGTCACACACACATATACATTCAACACACAGACACATACACAGACACACTCTTTCTCCAGGCACAGCTGGTCCTTACAAGAAAGGGAGTGAGACAAAGCCACACGCCTGGTCTTAAGTCGGTCCAGCAGAACGGCAGCCAGCAGGCCCACCCCAGAGCAGGCCCTGGCATGTGCCCCCAGGAGGAGGGAGGAGACGGGGAGAGGAGAGAGGGAGGAGGACCCCAGCCTGGAAGTCTGAGCATGACCTTTTTCAGTAAATCGCCAGGGCTCGGGGGCTCACGATGAAAAACCACAACAGCTGCATGCATGGTGCCATTTAAAAAAGAATCGCTTCAACACTTCACCATTCAAAAAACGTCACTCGAAGATGGACTTGGAGGATGGAGCTCAGCAGACAACTAATCAGACTGTACCATCGAAGATCGCCCAACACTCATACGACTAAACGCCTGTATTATCACCTCAAGCCACACTAGAGAAAGGATTAATCCAAACTACCAATTACATATCTCACACACATTTTTCCTCACAATGAAACAATACAATTTTAAAGCAGTTTAAGTCTCAGATCAGATGTTGAGAAATGACCCAAGCATAAAGGTATCACACAGGACAAGAGATGCCATTGTGCCTTTGTAGCTCCCCCACCCACCCGCCTGCCGGCCCACCTCGCCCCTCCCTGGCCGAATCCGTGTGTGGGGCCCAACAGGCTGACTCTAACGGAGGACCATTATTTAAGACAGGCTGCCTGGGACATGCGGACGCCTCCTCCCCACCATCGGAAGCAGCTGCTTGCGCACTCAGCCAGAAATCAAGCGTCGCCTCGCAGATACCAACCGCGGAGAACTCCCCGCAGACTGGTCACAACTGGCCGAGCAGATCATGAACGGGTGGCCCAACTGTTGTCAAGGGCTGCCACCCTGATACCCAATCATCTTTATTTTTTTTTTCCCCCATTTCGAACATCTGCAATATGACATTAGGTTTGAAATGAGATTAGAAATGCATTAGATATTAGATTTGTTTGTTTTTTTAAATGAGAACTGAAGTGGGAAGGCTTTGCTGTGCCCTCAGAGATTTTCCAAGAGACAAAAAGTAAGCAGTATCCAAATCTGAGATCAGTGTGAAGGCTCACACAGACAATACAGCCTTTATTTAATTGACGTATTTCCATGGTGTGCCCAAGTTAATTGATAATTAGTTTGGGTTTGGGCCAGAGCTGCCCTCTGTTGGTGGAAGTTTGGCATGAACAGTGGTACTCTCCCTAGAGCAGACACGTCTGGGGCCTATCTGCGGCCCCTTCCCCAAAATATGACAGTGTTTTGATTTGGTACATTTCACTATATTTCTTACAGTTCTTAGTAATTATGGTGTTAATGCAGGAGTTAACAATCAGAGGTATATGGGAAAACTACTCGATCATAGCTAATACTGATGAATCATTTTGCAAGCAAATTCACTGGTCTGTTTAATATATCATTATCTTTAAGATAAAGGTCATTCAAATTTATTTTCAGATTTGTTCAGATAATAAATATTTGTGTAAATGATTCTTACATAATTCCCACTATAGCTCTTAGTGGGTCAATTGAGGGCATGTAAAACTGAAAACAAAGAGCTGACCCTATAGTGGTATAGTCAGTCAAAAAATGTTTGAACACCCGTCCTGGACAGCAAGACAGACACTGCATTGACTAGACCCCTGTACACTGGACCAGAACCTGATACAGGTCTTATCTATTCCAGAATCAGAATCTTTGACAGAATTGAAGAGGCCATGGACTACCAGGACTGAGTCATTTCATTTTATGCAGTTTTTTGTAGAGTGGACTTAATGTCATGCTTAGTCTCAAATAAGACATCAATATCTCTTGGGTGGGCGCTGGCTGGCACTATACACTGCATGGACAGACTACATACATAGTAGACTGATGGTATTCATTTCACCCAGTGCATGTAGAGTAGTCACAAAGAGGAAGTCATGAGGAAAGGTCAGTGCGGTGCTTAAGTGTGTGAACAACAGATAAGGGCATTCTAAAGAAAGTGAAACACAGATGTTGTTTACTGTAATATTATCACAGACGTGTTCAGAGTTTTACAGAGGCAGCTTTTGGTAGCATCAGTGGAGCATGTAAATGTCTGCTGGTGTAATGGACTATAAGCTTGTCTCTTTTTTGTTAAGTGAATATTTAAGAATCTCAGCTGTTGGAATGAAACCTGAGAAAATCACATCCCCCTCTTACACAGAAGAGAGAAAGACAAAACACACCAACTGATTCTATATACATTATGGTTATGGATAGGTTTTTGTCTTAACTTTGTTGTGGCAACTATGCTATTGACAAATCTTAATTAGCTAGTCACACATTCAAATGACCTACAGGTAGATTCCTGGTCACATAGCACACTAAAATATATAGTATTTGATTAAATGTCTATAAAATCATATGTGCTACATTTGTGGAAATGAAACCTTTGTGGACATTTCCAGGTAAGAACTGGTATTATTTGTTGTCCATGGTAGAAGAGCGCTCATGAAGTTCCACAAAACTACGTGTACCAGATAAAGAATTTATTGAACAGGATATGAAACTTCAGCGCATACACACTACAAACGTTCAGCAATTTCAAGTCTTGCATCCTAAAAAAAAAAAAACACATATCACTCAAAGGCCACAGGTATTAGGGGAAATGGGATGAAAATATAAAACATATCTTATAAGGAACAAACAACTTTCAGCACTATTTGGAAATAAGAGGTCCAATGTTTTTCTCTCCCCCAGTTAAACAAAGATTCAGTACAACTTTCATGATAGACATACATCTTATAAACAAACACAGCCACTTCTTTAAAGACTTTATTACAGGAAACACACAAATGTACACATTTATACAGAAGTATTGCAGTAAAAACGTAAACATGCATATAAAATAGTCTTATAATTGATTTCAATGCATCATTACAGTTTAAAAAGAGTTCAAGCATATTCCACAGTCCTTTAGTTGGCTTCATGGTCCTTCAGTCTTCGATTACGATGAGCAGCTACAGCAATAAGCCTTGTCATACCGATCAGTGTAACTGCAGAGATACATGAAGCAATATTTTAGACTACATGGTCTTTAGTGCTACTGATGAACAGAACCGGATCTTCTCATAGAAAGAAAGAATAAAGAGAATCACACACTCAAAGTAGCAAAGTTAGTTTGAGTGCAACCTGATTAACAGAACCGAAATAGAGAAATGTTGTAACTGAAGTGCTAATTCTTTCCTGGCCATACATAGCAGTCAGCACCTCATGAATATCTAGTAGTATGTTTGCCCACCCCTTCATTAATCTTAACCCCAGAGGCTAGAGGCAGAGTTACACAAACCATTACCAAATTTGAGTTCAACACAAGGTCAGAAAGGCACTTTACTACAGTAACCAACTCTACGATCAACTAAAAAGACAAAACAAACTTCATTTATAGCAATCAAAATCATTTGGCTATTGTAGAGCTCCCTCAAGAGCCACAATATATTTATATCTTACAATACACTTGAAAATAGCAAACTTCTAGTGACTTGTCCTCCCTGTACACAATGAAAATGCTTTTGTCGTGGAGGTGAAGGATTAACAGGCAAAAACCAATCTCCAAAGAGCTATATCCAGATTTCCAACTCTAAGTGAAAAGTAAAATTCCATGACTTTTCCCTGACAAAACAAAAACTGAATTTCCATGACTTACTATATAATGAAAAGTACAATACACCGACCAATGATTTCAGAGCACCCAGTAGCGTTCAAGAACCTTTAATTTTTTAGAGCGGGAGATGAATAAATGGGCACAGTTGGCACACTCAAGCAAGCAGTAAAGCTAATAACCAGCTAACAACCAGATATACACCAATTCTGCATGAAAATATATTTATATTAATGAAATTCCCTTATATTCCAAGATTTTGGCCCAAAAATTATAACATTTCCTGAATTTCCATGTCTGGAATAGACTTCCTAAAGATCCATGATATTCCAGAAATTCCATGACCCGTGGGAACCCTGTATATCTACTGACAAGGTAATGTTTCACTATTCTCGCGGGATTCGTCAGGCCACCGTTCTTGAAGTTGCATGGCTGGTTTTCTCGGTAGCAACTCGCTATGTCTAGACTGTATAGCTATGCTGGGTGAACGATTTGCCCATTACAAGTTCATTTACCATCAAATTGGCTTCGTAAAGACACTAAGGTGAAAATCTTGTATAGTGTACCTTTAAAATGAGGAATAACAATCAATTTGGCTCAGACATCACACCAATGACAAAATATTAACCCTATATTAACAATGAAGCAATTCTAAACAAACAATGTGTGGTGAAGTGGCCATGTTGCAGGTAAAGCGATCACTAAATCCATCCTACTGAGCCCTAAAGCAGCTTACAACTCCCCCTTCTGGACAACAGTTTAAGACCACATTCCTTGTGTGAACCCAAGGTGACTAAAATACAACACCCACAATTCTTTCAAAATATATTGCGATCAGGAACCGTTCCATATAGGAACACATGATCTATCCTACACTTTTAAATGTAGACTCGTTAATGGCTACATTTGACCTTGGAAAGGTCTGCGGCGCTCGTTGAGTGCCTTTAAGTTATGAAAACTTTAACCATCAGCGACACATGGAAAATATAATACTTACTGAAATAAGAGTTGAACAATAATAATAATAATAATAATAATAATAACAAACATTACAAGGTAACATCAAACTATTAGGCCTAGGTGAATGCGAGTGAACACTTGGCTCACAGGTACGGGTTGGCAGGTCTGTAAATGTACTGAATGACCATCCCATCAATGAATTTGCAGAAAATAGAACAGAGTATACTATAATTATTCTAACCTAAGTGTGCATATATGCGCTCCATGGTAATGCAGGCATTAGGAGTAAATGTAGAATAATTGATCCATGCTAATGCAGGCAGACTGTGTGTGTGTGTTGTTGTACTCACTCTACAGTGATACAGAAGGTGCAGCAGAGACTGGTGCAGCCGATGCACTGCTGGGTGCAGGAGGTGCAGATTGGACGTTCACACTGAGAGCAGGGCTTTCTGGACACACTGGCCTTCAGGCACACACTGCAGCCTGTGGGAGCTGCCGCACCAACCATGGAGACACAATCTTCCAACACAAATAGACAAACATTTACTGCTAGCTCCAAAGTAAAACTGTTAGCTTGCTAACTAGCTAAATGTGGAAGCTTTAAGCAAACTTTTAGGCCAGTCACTTTAAGCACTAAAGCACTGCTTTGAATGAAACATTTAGCATAAGCCTATGTTTCAAAAAGAATGCCCAGACCAATAATGTTGACAGGAGCATCAATCTACTATTTCTACAGTAAGGAATTTCCATTGCCTACCATAGAAGTTAGTCAAGTCTGAAGTAGCACCCCTTAATGCAAAACAATCCAGAGTTAGGCCCACGAGTTGGCACACCTCTTGAAGATAATGCTAGCCAGCAGCCTTGTCTAAGTTAACTTTGCTAACGTTTTGCTGAGCCTACCCTATGACCAACTAACTAAACAACGAACTTCCTTAATAAATTGACTACATTTGTTAAAACAAAATGTCTTCAAAAGTATGTAGAAGGTGGTTACATTTAGTTCCACTCCGATCACTTCACACATTAAATTTCCACTTGCACTTGTAGGCTATGCTGCTTTAATTTCTAATTATTTAGTTTATTTTCTTGAACTGCTATTTCTTATCCTGGACTGCCACCTTGGGCAGCCGTGGCCTACTGGTTAGCGCTTCGAACTTGTAACCGGAGGGTTGCCGGTTCAAACCCCGACCAGTAGGAACGGCTGAAGTGCCCTTGAGCAAGGCACCTAACCCCTCACTGCTCCTCGAGCGCCGCTGTAGTAAGTCAGCTCACTGTGTCGGGATTAGTGTGTGCTTCACCTCACTGTGTGCCGAGTGTGTCTCACTTATTCACGGATTGGGATAAATGCAGTGACCAAATTTCCCTCACAGGATCAAAAGAGTATTTATACTTATACTACATACTGGATAGAAAAGGCAACCACCTAGTGAATAAAAATCTACATGTTTGAATGGCCAAAAAAAGGATAAATCGTATAGTATTCCACACATTACCTTGGCGTTAGGGTAGCCTACTCTGCACGTCATTGACAGTGAGCGGTAACTTCAATCATTTGCATTTATCATGCTAAAACTGACACCAGGCATTATGCTGATGCCTGACCCAAAGGGAAAATTATAATTAAAAAAAAAGAGACACGTTGAACTTTAAAGTCTATAATGTTGGTTTGGCTGTTCATTGATTTCACTCATCTGCCAAACTTGTTTTTAAGATATGTTCATAGCAAAATCAGAGTATGTAATTAATTAGATTACATGTTTTAATTGATTGAGCCCTAATATAAATCTCCCTGCAAACTGCTAGAATAAGGCAAAAAAAGGATCAAAATCTGGTTGGTTACTACAGGACTACAGGAAGGGGTGGGAAATGTATCAGGTATAACACAGCCAATTATCTGGCCTTGGTTGTAGAAATATTCTTATTTAGATAGATAGAGATAGATACTTTATTGATCCTAAAGGGGACATTTCAAGTGGTAGAATTAAGTTGTAACTTGTGTAAATTACATTCTGACATGTAAAGTTTGCCAAACATAGCTAAACACTCAGTTAAAGGCAGTTAAACACTCGGCATTGATAACACTTCAACCATGACATTGTTTGTGGTACTTAAATTAAATAAAATAAGTAAACTGGAATGAGCATAAAATAGGAACGTAATGGTTGTTTAAATCCCAGGTACATAGAGATAACTGACATCAACCTTGTTCCTTTTATTCAGGTTTACTGAAAGATTGCATATTTATCAGCCCTTTACACTGCCCATATCAGTGCAACACCACTGGTTTCTATTCAATCAAAGGTGTTCGTGTTCCCCTAAAAGTGAGCGGAAACGTGTTGCAATTCTAAATTCCCGGACATACCGGTCCAACATATTAGGCATCACAGAGTTAGAAATTGCACGTGTGGCCTAAACCATACAGGAATTACCTGGAGCAGCTGTTGTCTTTTTTAGCTTGCCGTCGAATCCAATCACAGTCTGTCCCTTGAGGAGAGTGTGGGCTCCATTTGCCATAGGAGCCTCTTTGGAGATATGGCCATTACATGACTTGTCCTCCCCGCTCACTTTCCATAGTCTGTCCATAACGGCTTTGGTCCCATTGAAAAGCAAGTTCTTCGTCTTTTCTAAAGGGCAAATTAGTCAAATATCAGCGGGAAGTCATGCCAACAAATCAGGTCAGCATTCAGAACTGGAGCCACTTCTGAGAAACATAAGTAAAATCTGAAATATGCCCAAATGCATCTTCACCCCATTAACAGTACAAATGGAAGAGGACAGACATCAGATCCGAGCAATAACATTCAAGCCACATTGCAAAGACGAATTTACTACAATAAATACCATTACCAGAGGATGAGCATGCAGACATTTAGGTACTTGTCAAAAAGGGGTCAAAGCAAAGGAGAAAGTGGTAAAAGAAAAAGGAGAGAATGAAATAGAAGAGCAGTGCTCGAAGTGGGCTGGTACGAAGTAAAAACATGAAAGGTACCTGCACTGCACTCCAAATCAGGTTCTGTGTGTACTCAGGGGGTTAATTAAGTAAACTACATTACCCAGGAGTGTGGCGCTACGTGACACACACCTGTTCCCCCAAACTGTAACCTCTACTTGTGCAGCTTTCTATCGTTAAGAGACAACAAAGAGGCTACAGAATCACCGCACATAATTACAGTGCATGAAAATGCACTGTACTGTTATTCCAAGGCTTTTTCCTTCTTCTTCTTCTTCTTCTTCTAACGCAGTTAATGCAGCTTCAACCGCTTAACGAAAACTTCATTCAAACTGCGCTATGAGGTCTTACTTAGGACATGTGGGCTTTGTATTTTTCAACTTTGTAACTTTTATACTTTTTAAACTATTAATTAAAAACTACTCAATTTCCCCATAGACTTAACATGGGCTGATGACATCACAATAGAGCCGTTAAGCAATTAGAATCCTGTGGCAGGTGTTCCGGCCACCTGGATCAACTGCCAGTCTCAGGCTTTAAGCATACAAACTGGCCCTATTAAGACTACACATCCTGTTCAACTGCTTCCTCTGCCAAAAACTGTTTCAAAATAAAAGTCCTCACTACAATATTTCACTGTTAAACAATTTAACCCTTTAAACTACTGAACTTTTTAACTGTTCCGCCATTGTAACTTACTTGTCATCAACTATGACTCCTACCCACTGTAGCTAGTTAGCTAAGTCACATGGTTAGCATGCTAACATGTTAACATGCTAATTAACATTTTTAACAAAACTGCTAAAAAAATGAGCTAAGTCAGCTAAGTAACATGGTTAGCATAGTTAACATGTTAGTTAGCATAGCTGCTAAAAATGATTAACTAAGTTAACTAAGTAACATGGTTAACATCATTAGCATGCTAACACTAACATGTTAACATGCTAATTAACATTTTTAACAAAACTGCTAAAAACGATTAGCTAAGTAACATGGTTAGCATAGTTAACATGCTAGTTAGCATAATAACTTTGTTAACATTATTATCTTTGTTAACATAGTTAGCATAACTGCTAGCAAACCTTAGAGCCATTCCAACTGTCAGTTATCGTCAACTATCTACCTAAATAATTTAACCATTTAAACTATCCACCTATTTAACTGTTCAGTCATTCCAACTATATTAAACCTCATCTACTTAGCAACCAATATAGTTTGTTTTTCCTCTGTATGATATTTTACATCATATTTTTGCATTTTCATGCACTGTATTTCCTTCAGGAAATGCTTTTCTAGTTGCTAATTAAGCTGCTCTGACAGGAGGTAATCTTTGCACATCTTAAAATGCCTAATAGAACACTCCAACACCAGCATAAGTAACATGTTTAAATTTAACACGCAATAGTTTTTAAATGAGGCAATGTTTACTTCCTGAAGTGAGTTTTAGGAGTGTTACCAAACGGAAATAGTTTTTTTGCCCCGACGTCTCAATCACAATGGGTTGAAAAGTCAAGACTCATGGGATAAACGCTTCAGCTTGTTCTGAAGGATCTTTGTTTAACATACAAAATATTGCATGACCATATCAAATGGCTGTCGATTCGCCCTATACCACCAAATTGGCCAAGATACAATCTAACGTTATGGCATGGCATACGCGTCATCACAATCAAAAAGCCAACATCGATGCTAACGTTAAATCACAGTTGTTAAACTCCCACATTGAAACTAGTTGGCCCCTTAGCAGCTATTATAAGTTACGGTTTGTTCGACGTCCACGGAGTTTCAACTACATAACCATGCCGTGATTTAAATGGGAACTCAAACAAAAGTAACGTTAACATGGACGATTTCATTAACAAGTGAAACGTGCTTGATTGCGGAAACACGTTATGTGAGATGAGACAGCAGCACTAGCAATAGTCACTAGCAATTAAGCTAAGCCGTGTCAACCTAAAATGTCTCTTGTAACTTAAGTTTGATTGGAGGCTAGGTTAGCATCAACGTTAGCCTTATAACACAGTCGAGACCTGTTCACTTAGCTAACGTTAACACTAACTGTTAACATTGTCGAAAAACTGGCAGCACTTCAAAAATATAACACAAAGGCTACAAATAAGTAATTTAAACAATAAAAGCGGTCTCTTTTGAGGTTGTGAAGCAATTGAGCAGTAACTTCAAATGTCTCACCGTATATTTCTTGTCGGTACATGTTCCCAAACACTCCATGACTGCTTAATTCCTTTTGACTAACATGAATTTTATATTGTGAGGAGAATGTCTCCGTAAATGGACAGGATCTCTTAGGCATATCTACAAAGTATGAAATAGTTTCGTTAACGTTATTGCAGGTTTTTGATCCCGTAAACAAAGCTCTTGAACTGAGGGAAAAGCTCCGCGTTGAGGTATAAACACGATTTCGCGGGAACTTACGCAGGCCCTCCTTCAAATTTGGATGTGGGCCAGGCGCTCTTTATCACCCTTGGCTTCTTCTGTGTTTTGCAATGACTAAACGACCTCCACCTACTGGTATGGAGTGAAAATTCAGTATCACCTAAAATTGCAAGTTATACAATAACTGTGACACTAACATATATTGGAATTTATTGCAAAGCCAAAATCCCTTATCCAAATTACACCAAATTAATAATAACAACATAATCATCAACAACAAAAGTCAACAGAATAAAACATTACTGTTCAACGTAATTCATGCATGTAGAAAGTACACTATCCCGTTTAATTATTATGAGAAAACAAACAAACAAACTTTCCCAACACAAAATACAAAGTAACATGAGGATGCCAGAGATACTTCTTGTTTTGACACTTTAATGTCAAGATAATGCCTCATCAAAAGTGACTGTCCATGAAAAATGGATAACACTTCAATAGAAAGCCCCATGTCACATGAAACTAACTCAGTAGGCTAACTGTCCCACACATATTTATAGTGCAAACAAGCAGTGGGATTAACAAAAAACTGGTTCCACAACAACTATGTTTCTGAGTAAAACACTGCCTTCTGTAAACCTTTAGACAGTTCCTTATCAGAGGACCAGCCATTTCAGTGTTGTTGTGTCCATAACTCTGATTCTGGGATGAGGTCATTAATATGCCATGCCCTCTGAAAACAGTTTAAGCTGAAAGGACAGCCTATGAAAATGAAAGTAAATGTAGGCCTAGGTGTGTGTAATGTTTCATTCCGTCTGGTGTTTAGATGGAGATGGCAGATGGGACTTGAGATGCTTCCAAGATGCGTCAGCTGCCATCTCAGCGACATGCTGAAGAACTGGAGAACCTATGGATAATGCTAAGGCATTCCAGAACATCTGGATGATGCAGAGGCATTCTAGAACATCTGTATCATGCACTCTCTGGACGGTCCAACGCCAACCCACTTAACTGTTGGAGAGACGGAAGAAGGACAGATGTCATGCATGAACAAGAGGAACAAAAAACACAGAGATTTTTTTTTATATATATATATAAATATCTTGATTTTTGTCTTTCCTTTAAATTTAAGACTAATCCGCTTTTTATGCAAATAATACTAAGGATAACATTGTTAACTTAGTCAAGACAATAGATAATTGGTAAGCATATAATCTTACACGTGTACTGATGAGACTTTGACCTGTGGTTGGTTTCACTTACTAGGAACACCAATCTGGTTCTCCACAAAGCGGATGTAGTTCTGGGCTTTTGGTGGGAGGTCAGCCCATTTCCTAGTAGATGATGTGTCTGTCTTCCAGCCAGGGAAGGTTTCATACTCCACCTCCACTTTGTTTAAAACATCCATGTTGGCTGAGGAAAGGAGAGAATATGGTGGGAGATTAATTTGGGTGTGGAATGTAGTGGGTCTGGGGGTGGGTATGTGAAAGAGTAGCATAATAGCTTTAGGACATCATAATTACATGGGAAATGGGGGATCCGTTTTCCATTGAGTTTATAGGCCACACCAACTTTGATCTCATCCAGAACGTCAAGAATATCCAGTTTAGTTAGTGCAATACTGTAAAAGGAAAAATTACAACTTGCTTTATGTTCTTCTGTTAAGGTTTGTAGAGTTTTGTTTTACCCAGATACATCATTTAGCTTAAGTCATTGCATTCTAACAGCAGAGGGTGCAATTTCCCCATTCAACAGGCCAATGAGAGACTCAAACATGTCAAAGACAAGCCATCAAATTCCACTCACGCTGTAAAACCATTGATCATGTGGGCATATCTCAGGATGACCAGATCCAGCCAACCACAACGCCTCTTCCTGCCTGTGGTCACGCCCACCTCATGACCCCGTGTCTGCAGCAGCTCTCCTATTTGCTGAGGAGGAAGAATAGGACATTCACACATCCCTTCTCCAATACAATTTCTTCAATACAACCCACCACAACATAGCTTGTGAAAAGAATCAAGGCCATTCTGATGGGACAGTAAATTGAGTCGATATGCTGTCCAAACACTGAGGGCTTGCCTTATAAATTTCCAGCATATGTCCTGCTAGGGGGCATATTCCAGTAACCCAATCTCTGACCCGGCCGTAAATCTATCTGTGACCCTAGAACTGGCCCTAAATTTATCTATGGCCCATGTGACTGTCCGTGGAGCTATCAGGTTTTTTAACAGTTCCCTCACGCATTCTGACAGCTGGTCCAGTGGGTTAATCCATATGTAAAGGTCACGGCGTATGCCATGCAACAGGAGCCTCTGTGACATACACGTCAAATTGTCCATGACAATTACTATGAATTTGCCATGACATGATGGTCAAGCATGGGGTCATGGTCGTACAGTCTTTATAAGGGTAGGCTTGGAATTATAATCATGGTACTTATATAATCATTCCATGACATCTGGAGTATGAAACAGGAGGAATATTAGGATCAGAGAATCGGAATAAGAAGCAGAATCAGACCTAGAGATCGGCCTAGAAACACTTACATTGAGTTGCTCTGTGGGAAAGGCCCCAATGCCCACTCTTGTGGTATAAGCCTTAGATACTCCATACACATCTCCAATATTTGCGGGAGGAATGCCAAGTCCAGTGCAAACACCTCCCACAGTACAGTTTGATGAAGTTACAAAAGGATAGGTACCTAAGAAAAGAATAGGTACCCTGTTAAAAGTGTACTGTATGACAACCACAACCTTTTATTTTTTAGACATTTCAATGCTGTTGCTCTGAAGAAAAACAGTCTCTCTCAGGGTTAGGCTACTATTTGCTGCTGAAATAACAACAAATGGTTCAATATTACTATTAAGTCCAGTATTTGATGCTCTTGATTTTGATTGATTGACTCTTGTTATAACTCACACTTATTGAAGAGACATTTTGCAATCAGTAAGCAATCTGTTGTCTGTTTCTTTTTTGTGTTCTGCAGGGAGCAGTTTTAAGGTCTACAATACACATACTACAGTACATTGTAAATGTTCAGTATTACTGTTACTGAGATGATGCACCCTTACATGTTGTAAAAGTGAGTGGTTTGCCTAAACGGCAAACTATTCAGGCATATATTATAGATGTTAATAAAAGGATGTGCAGAAACATTAATCAACATTCTGCCAGTGGCGATTGCTGCTCTTTGGAACAGGGGAAGCTCTGATAAAAATAGTCAATTATTCAATTAATATTATTAAGGTGCTATATTGTTTGTTAAGGGCAACAATTATCCCAAAACCCAGAATAGGCCAAACAGTAGGCTATAGAGTTGACATGGCATAATGTAGCCTACACCCAGAGAATACAGCCTAAATACACAACTGAAACAAAAGCAAGTCACAAACTCTGTAACTCCACATTACGGTTTTATTTACAGTATGTTATTTACAAAGACAAATAGAAACCGACTGTATTGCTCCCAAATTATGAGAATTTAAGCTGCAACTTGCCTTGCCTCTCGACTAGCCAACACTAACGTTAACGCATCCCTTGAACTTGAACCACTTCCTGTCAGATTGCGACATATGCTGTCAGTCAAAAAGAGTCCAGCCTCTATGACGGTTCCTCTAATCATCATACAGAAGCTCGGCGTCCAGGCCGAGCATTCGACCATTTAAGCTCCTCTATGAATATTCACTTGTAAAATGTCATCTCTTGCTAGGATGAGAATCAAAACCCTTTGAGATTTTTGGTGTTTTCATTTGTATAGACCTGGTTTGTACAGCATGTTTTGTTCTCATGTTTGAAGAAGATAATGATGATGATGACAAGAGGGAGGAAGAAGAGGATAATGATAATGATGATTACAGCAGAGGCCTTACCAAAGTCAATGTCAAGGAGAGCGGCATTGGCCCCTTCAGCAAGGATTTTCTTTGGTGGTCCATGCAGTGCCTCGAACATGAAATGAACCCCATCTCTCACCATGGGTCTGAGCTTCTCCGCATACTCCTAAATAACACAAAATAACACAACAAATTGTTTTTAAAAGTAATTCATAAAAACCTTTCCATGACTACTCATAATATGACCTTCAGCTTTACAAACCTTCAGCTTTTTCAACTGACTGTCGATATCAACTTTAAGACCAGGATACATGGACTGGTACTGCTGAACCAGATGCTTGAACCTAAGGACGACAATGATGACATTTGGGTTTCTCCTCAGTGCATTTCATCGCTGAACACAACTGTAATCCATTTCTCAAGAATGAAGATGGAACATTTTATTCTAGTCATGACTGTCCTGCTTTTTTTATATGAATGTGAATAAATTAGTCAGACAGTGGGCTAAATGGTCTTACTTGGCCGAAAACTCTTTGAAGTCAGCTAGAAGGTCACACACACGAAGCCCAGTACGAGATGCCTTGCTTGTGTATGTGGGTCCGATGCCTTTCTTTGTTGTACCAATGCTGTTAAAGATAATCAGATTATTACATTTCATTGGCTACACTGCATGAGTGTGTACGTGAGAAAGAATTGTTTGCACTGCATGAGTGGGTATGAGAGTTCATGCGTGTAGTGTACATGTGTGTGTGTGGTTGTAGGCATGTGTGTGTCTGCGTGTCTGTGTACACATGTAAAGACCATAGAGAGGAAACACAGTCTGTTCCCCACTCTCACCTCTTCCCCTCCTGAGCTTGTCTCTGGGCCTCCAGCATGCCGTCTACTTCCTGATGGAAGTCAAACACTACAGAAGAGAACAAATAAACAGACAGGCAGAGACAGCATGTTACATTAATCATATGTGGATAATATATCATAGTGTTGTACGACATGACAGTTATTTGAATGTGATCTTCTGTAGTATACCTATGTGAGCGCGATCAGAGATGACCAGTCGCTTCTCCCAGCCTTTGAGACCTTGCAGGAGAAAAAAAACAGCACAATGTCTGCCATTTGAAATATGACAACCCATAACCTTTATGCTTTGAATGTGGGTGTGAAATATGCCTGAGTGGGTCAGACATCTTGCTTTACCTTTCTTCTCATTCTTTTCTCCCTCTTCAAACAAACCAGGTAAATGGATGACTACGCCATTACCTAAACACAAACAAAACCTTTAGGGTATAAACTGAACATCACACATGGCAATGGCAGCAAAGGGAATTTGGGCCTAAGTAAGACATGAAATTGCAACAGCAACACTTACCGATGAGGGAAATGCATTTGGGGTTGATGATTCCACTTGGGAGAAGATGGAAGTCGTATGCTTGACCGTCTACTACCACTGTGTGGCCAGCATTGTTACCACCCTGTCAATCAATAAAAGACCAAAGTGAAATAGCTGCGATACTTCTCAGTGACATTCTCAGATGAACCATCTCTTGAACTTTTCCCAAAAGAGCCCACACATTTTAGGCCCTGTCTAGTGTGTTCAAAAGTGACCCTGAGTCGAACTCCATGATCTGAAGACTTCAGACCCCATCACTGAGCAAACTTGAGAGGGCTAGGTGCACCTTGCCTCCCACTCTCTCTCCATTTCTACCAAACAGGCTTGCCCTTTCCCCCCATATGACTGGCATGGGAACACTGTGCTACCCCCTCAAGTGGTCCCAAGCCCCTTCAGCAGGAGAGGGAGCTATTTTAACAGTCTTGGCTTTGGTCTGTTCCATCTTCTGCATTGGGTGGGCCATGGGGGGATCTGGCCTTCTCACATGTCGAGACAGCCTGGGAATGTGACCCTGCCTTGCGAGGTGGGGTTGAAGTTTGAGACTGACATTTACTGAGGACATGGACAGACTCACACAAACAGTGACAGTAAAAGGGATTTCATACTGGAAGAATGCACACATGTATTGTGGTCAAAGTGGTCTTTGTCTCATGCACAAGTGTAAGGATGTGTCAGGTAATCTACAATTTGTCTCATAATAATAATTTTGTTTTATGGGACTGAAGAAAATGTAATAGCAATCTTATCACCCAGTGGGGAAAGTCTAAATCACATTTCACAGCCTGTGTTTCACAGCTCATCCAAATTTCACATCTATACAAAGGTACTAGGAACTAGGTGTGTTAGACCTACTGTTTTGTCATTGAATTGAACATTACTGATATTAATTTGCAAGCCCTTCAAAGAATCGGGATGGAAGATAATGTAGGCTTAGGCTATGTTTTCAAATATAGGCTATATGTAGCCTATAACATCACCAACCAAACACATACATCATTTAACTGAACATAGAGGAACAGGCCAACAGTGATGACAATTATGTACAGTAGGCCTACCTGACACCTGCAAACCATGTCGGAGTCCGTCGCCAATAAGTCGACCACTTTTCCCTTGCCCTCATCTCCCCATTGTGCACCAAGAACTACCATAACTTTGTTCCCAGTCTCGCTGCGCGGCCGCTTCTGCCCCGCTGCAGGGGGATTTGTGTAATTCTTATGATCATTTACTGACCAGCCCGACATCTTCGTAGACTTAAGACTGCTGAAGTAGCCGTGCGAAATGGATCAGCGGGCGTACAGCCTGTCTTCACAGCAACTGGTAGCAGACGGTTTGAGTCAACCCGGCAGGGGACCTCAAGAATGGGGGCGTGACACGATCAAGACGAGTCACTGGTCAAGACGTTTGCGTAATTATTAGCTGATATAACCCATGAAGTTCGACCTACCGATGTTCATATCGACTGATACATTTTTTTTTGTTGTTGAAACAAAACTGTAACAAGGGTAAAGGGACAGGCCTAGTCTAACCTGCAGTAGCCTAAACCTATTGCTTGGGGTGGAATGCACGACAAAAACCTTTAATAGTTAGGCTATAAAATGATGTTCAGTAGTGACAGTTAAAATACCACATTTTGTATTCTATGCTAAAATAGCAACCTCGGATCCATGTTACACAGATAAAAACGAAAAACGATGGTTCCACATGCTATCCATGTGGGGTTACATGCCCACTAAGTTTTCACAAAGGCTTTGTGTCTGCCCTACCCTCCTTTTGGGGGTCCAGTCCAGTACCCATGGTCTTTCAGTGTCCCAGGAATCCTTGTTGGTGTACAGTCACTAAATGTACACATAAATTATTTTAAGGCCCGCCATGAACGAAAGTTCACAAAACTTGGCATGCGTTCGGAAGGTGTCATAATGATCCTACACTTTCAATTTCGTGCAGTTTTGACCATGTCAGCCAGAGATATTGTGATGAAAACACCTAATTTTTGCTTTTAATTTTTAACTAGGTGGCGCTATACATGAAATAAGTGGTAATGGGATGGGTTGACATGCCCCCTTAAGACCAACATACAAAAAAAAGGTGGACCTCCTAGGCCCTACGATTCTCGAGATATTCACAGAAAACTGTCTCCGGCCACCTACAGGCCAGTTGGTGTATAGTAACATAAATTAATTTATTGTGTGGCCCCCCATGAACGGAATTCCACGAAACTTGGCGTGCAATCAGAGGGTGTCATAATGATCCTACACTTCCAATTTCGTGCAGTTTTGACTATGTTAGGTCACAGATACCTGCGATTACAACACCTCATTTTTACTTTTTTGTGTTTAACTAGGTGGCGCTATACATGAAATGAGTGGTTATGGAATGGGTTGACATGGCCCCTTGAGATCAACATACAAAAAAAAAATGGTCCTTCTAAACCCTACGGTTCTCGAGATATTCACAGAAAACTGTGTCTGCCCTAGCCTCCTTTCGGGGGGTCCAGTCCAGCGGGGGGGCTACAGATCAAAACGAAAAAAGAAAAAAAAAGAAAAAAAGTGCAGGGTGCAGGTGGGGGCACAAGGGGCCCCATTACAGACCCCAAATTTCCTTTGTTATGATTTTTGGCACACCCTACTGGCTGTGAGATGTATGGGTGCAGATCATTTCTCTATCCCTCCCTTCCTTTCTCCTGTCCTAACCCAATCCCTCCTAATTAATTTTGAGAAGGAAACGAGGAAGGAACGATAGGAGGATGGAGGAATGAGGGAGAGGCAGATATGAGAAATGATGGTGCGTTCATGTGGATGGGAAAAACATTTTCCCAGTGAAAATTTCATTGTTCACGTCACTTCATGTGGGAACAAGAGGTGGGAAATTGGAAGAAGATTTTGCTAACCGAGTTGCCCAGTTGGGGCTTGTTGTCACGTTTGTCGTCACGTAGTTCATTTGTAGTCCATGTCAAGTCAAGTCAAGTCAGTTTTTTACAGCGTACCCGTGACGCCAAGACATACATTTAAGAAATAACAAACACAAAAGATGCCGGATGGAGCGGCGTAGTCATCAGCGTACTCGTGACACCAAGACATACTACAAGACAGACAACAAACAAATTAATAAATAAAAATTTAAAATAAAATAAGTCCAATTTCCAACCAGCTGACGATGTCCAAGGGTAATGATGACTCGCGTGAAACTGCGCACAGCGTTTTCACAACCGATGCAACGCCAACAAAGTTCTTTACGTTACAACTGACCAACCCAGTGAACTTACTGGCAGTCTGGAGATAACATTAACGTTAGGCCTTGTTAGTCTGGAGATCACTGGAAGCATAACAGTCCAAAGTCGTGGGCGATCTTGTAGATCAGCAACTCGGTGGACTTTTAAAAGCGACAGTTTGTTGGTCCATGATGCAGAGTTCTTCAACGTTAACGTTAATGTTAGTCTGCTCAATCCAGACTCCAGGCAGTTGGCATGTGGACTTTCATATCCAACTATTTTAATGTGAACTTGGGAATTAGTCGTTTTTTCTCACTTGAAGCATCTCACACTATATCTTTAAGCAAATACGGCATTCATGTTTTTCACACATACCGATGGCAAAGGACATGAACACTCACAGTGGGAAAGACAGTGTAAACACAGGGGCAGTCGCTGATGGCATGAACAGACCATTAAGTCTTTCAGAGACTATTGACCGTTGCAGGAAGTGCATCATAACAAAGGGACACCAGCATAGACATAATACATATAGTCAAAGTCCTTTTAGGCAAGTCCCTCCACTCGGTGGCCATATGGCAACGCTTTTTGGGCACTTGTCGGGCATCCATTTTGGCAGAAATGCGCATGCGCAAGGCTTCACGACACCAATCTTGCTCCAGCAACACATGATTGGCACGATGTCTTCACAACACACCATATGATTGGCTCAATGTATTCACATGTCGACATTTTGCTGAGGAAGGGGTGTGATATGCGTAGTAACGGCCATATTGGCGTTACAAACTAGCCCCATGCATTTCTATGGAGGATTTTTTGAGTGTCTTCTCATTAGAAAGTTTCTGATATGGTGCATTCAGGGCACTTCGGAATGACAAGGACCGCCCCCATGGCTACTTTGCTTTTCCGACAGCAAGTGTTCATGTGCTTTTCCGTTGGAATATGTAACAAACACGGATGCCACAACAAAGGTTAAAACATACACTCACTAATTCTAAACAAACAACTGTATTTGCTTAAAATATAGTGTAAGACACTTGTGAAAGAAAGATATGCAGCTTTCAAGTGACAAAAAATGACAAATTCCCAAGTTCACATTAAAAATTGTTGGACATGAAAGGCCACGGACTAGCCTACAAACGAACTACAATGTGACGACAAAAGTGATGACGAGCCCCTAACTGGGCAACTCTGTTAGCAAAATCTAGCCCCAGTTTCCGACCTTTGACTCACATTACGTGACCGACGCGGAATGATGATGTTTTCACTCGGAAAAAGGTTTTTCCGAAGCCCATGAACGCTAGGATAGACGCCGCATCGACCGCTACTGCCTACTAGCGCTGACGAGACGTGGGGTCGCCATCTTGGATCGGTAATCCACTCCACTCAGTGTAATCTGTTTGGCTGGTGCAATGAGCTGTCAGCGCATTAAATCAATCATACCTCACTGAATACCGAACAGATTTTCACACGTTTTTTTTTTTTTGCTGCAAAGGTCATATGTAGCTATGATACAGGCCACATGGTTCGGCGTATTTTAATATTTTAAACATAATCCATGTTTGACAGCATAGACAAAACTAGTTTGATACAAGTTTAATGAGTTAAATATAGTTCACAGTTGACAGAAAAGTTCCATCAACAGCATTATTAACAGTTCACAGAAAGGTTCCATAAACATTTAAGTGAGATCAGCCATTCAGACATCTGAGGGGTAGGCTATTCCAAGTAGGCCTATGTGGTTTAGTGACAAACTTGGGTAAATTGACTCAGAATAAGTTGTAAACCTCCTAGTAGAAAAGCTGTATGATACAGGAAACATGGTTGAGTGTATTTTAATATTCATAGTGGGCTTAACAATAATAGAATATTCTGATATATAATATATTATAAAGTGATGACATCCAATATAAAAACTGGGAACATAACTAATCCACGTTTGACAGCATAGACAAAAACTTTCAAAAAGTTTTAATGAGTTAAATTTACAGAAAAAATCCATTAACATTTTCAGTTCAATACCATCAAAAATAAAGTGATGAACAGACATTGGTGTGGCATAAGTAAAGGAAATGGAGTAACTGGGTTCAATATCAACAGCATTTGTTAGACAAGTTCCATAAATATTGTAAAGTGCAAGTTTGTAGGTTTGTTTCTGATCCTTAAAAAACAGACATTGGTTTGGCATAGTAAGTGTAACAGTTCATCAATTCAAGACAAAAAGGTGACTTGTCACTTGTACAGTGTCAATGGGTTCATCAACAGGATCTGTTATTTACAGTTCACAGAAAGGTTCCAGCCCCAATGAAGAGATTAAATTAAAAGGAATTAAGAAACATTTTAGAAACTGCTAAGATCAGCCCCGTTCATTCCAATCAGTAAAGAATCAGGGAGTGTCTTCACAGGCTCAGTGAGACAGAGGTTACCGTCATGCAGTTGGTTCTATGATTTCGACAACTGGTGCATGTAATTTTGTATGTTCCCACCTTGCTAAAATTGCTTGGGAGAACAAAAGTGCTTCAGACAGCAGGTGGGCAAATAAGATGGCAGAACATGAAACTGGGTAAACTCCATAAAAGAGGACTGAGTCAACCAGACGATGGGAAAATGGGACACAAGAGTGGTGAATGCAGGTGATGAAGGTGGAGCTCATAAATCGAATATTCAGTCACAGTGTAGCAGATGCCCTGCAGTACTGCAATGAAGAGCTGCACCTTCCTCAGTTCCAGGGGTGTGAGGAGACCGTTCAATTCATTCACAGTCTCCTTGAACAAGGCCGTTGTTCTGGGGAGATACAAAATAATAAATAAATGAATGAAAAGGAATTTGAGAGGCATCTTATTCTTGTTAGGGTAAATGACATGTGAATAATACAGTGTTGGGCAAGCTACTTCAAAATTGTATTAAGCTAAACTATCAGTTAGGCTACTCTGCCATGAATAAAGCACTACACAAAACTACCACCCAGTAAAATGTATTAGTAACACAAACACAGCTGTAGGCTAGTTCACTACATAGGAAGCTACTTTAAATTGTGCTAATTTCACATGACAAGAAAAGTGTAGCTTGTGTGGCTAAGCTACTTGATAAATAAAGAAGTTGAGCTATTGAAAAGTTACTTTATTCAGGAAATAGTGAAGCTAGCTACCACCAACACGCTTAGGCTACAAGTAGCAGCTAGCGATTGCCAGGGATGTCAAAGTCAAATACATTAGAGGGCCAAAAAAACAAATTTGCTACAAGCCGAGGGCCGGACTGGTTCAATGTTTATTAAAACATATTAAAATGACTGCACGTAACCTATTGAACCAAGACGTGTACTGTATTTTATTTAATGATTAAATGAATAATCTGTCTCCGTCACTAATTTCAAGTGAAAACATTTTTCAACAGGCAAACAGACAAAAACAAACTTCCTTCAAAGAAAAATCACATTTCCTGTGCATTTAATGAATAAAGCAATATTTTCTTATGGCTCTGTCAGTTATTTGAAGGGAAAACATTTTCAACAGGCTAACAGCAAACAAGTAAATGTCCTTCAAAAATAAAATATGTTCCTTAATATCAAGATGAATGCATAAATGAAATTGCATGCATTATAAACTGAAAATGCTATATTGTGCTGCTCTATGATCCTACCAATTACTGCTTTCAAATAGTAAAATGAGAAAAAAAATAGTTGATCAGTTGTATTCTTTCTCATGGCTCTTATCTGCAATTTTCCCTAAGTCCATTAACTGAAAAATAAATATAAATAAATAAAATACAAAAATCTATGGCACAGAGACAAAACAATACTTCCTTCAAAGAAAAATCACATCTTGTAGAAACTGTAAAAATTTAACTGAATTAAAAACTAAAAATACGTTAATGCTCTGTGATTCTTACTTGTCTGAGACTGACTGAGTCTGATACTTGGTGGTGTCTCATCTTTTGTACAAGTTCATCGATGTTCGGGTCAGGCTCTGAGCTGAGGAAATCCTCAGGATTGAGCCAAGGTGCTTATCAGTAAGACGGTTCCTGACTGCTGTTTTGTTTACCTCCATCAAACAGAACATTTGATCACACAGGTACATGCTGACAAACATAGAGAGCGTCTGAGCAGCTTGGGTGCGCAGCTGAGGGAGTGCCAGGACTTTTACGGGCTTTTCCCAAATCACGGAAGTAACGTCGACGCAGCGGTATAGTAGCAGATAGTAGCATCCATCAGGCAAGTATTATTTAAATAAACTCCTGGTGTATTTACAAACTTTTCAATGCCTCGTTTTATGAGTAAACATAGTTGTACTACTGTAGAAGTTTTGTACCATTCAGGGCATTATTAGTGGGGTAATTTACGAAATAAAAGTTGGTACTATTACGACTGTAGAAACTCATTAGTTTCTGATAAGCTTACTTTACCGACCAGGGTTCACCAAGGGAAAACAGGTTCTGGGAGGGTGTTTGGCTCGGGTCATGGTGCAAAGGACCCTAGGGTGAAATTACTCCAAACCATCGCTTTAACAAAGTCCTTTTAGGCAAGTCCCTCCACTCGGCGGCCATATACCAACGTTTTATGGGCACTCATCGGGCACAGTCTTTCGGTCGAACTGCGCGTGCGCAAGGCTTCACGACACCAATCTTGCTCCAGCGGCGAGATCATAACACATGATTGGCACGATGTCTTCACAACACACCATATGATTGGCTCAATGTATTCACATTACACCACATGATTGGCTCAATGTATTCACATGTTCACGTTTTGCCGAGGAAAGGGTGGGACAACGGCCATATTGGCGTGACAAACTAGCCCCATGCATTTCTATGGAGTATTTTTTGAGTGCTGTGTCTCCACATTAGAAAGTCTCTGGCTTTAATCAAGTCCATTTGGAGGTTTGGTGGTGCGCTTTCCACGTCAACTCCAAAAGGATTGGCGAGCAGTTCAAACTTGCTTTTTTGAGCTTCAAAGTCAGCAAATCGGGCAAGTAATGCGTCCGCTTATCAGCAAACTGTGCACTCGGGAACACAGCGGTAGAGAGCTTCTCTTTCATGGTCTGGCAGCTGGGAAAGTGGCTCAAGTTTTCTTTCCGCATCTGCGTCTCCCACAGACTCAGCTTGGTTTTAAACGCCTTCACTGTACTGTACAAATCAGAGATGACACGCCCCCGTCCCTGCAGCTGCAGGTTCAACACATTCAGATGGCTTGTTATGTCGCACAGAAAAGCCATTTCACACACAAAGGTTTCATCTTGTAGCTCTGTTGTGTCTTTCCCTTTGCTTTCCATGAACAGACAGATCTCCTCATGCAGCTCGAAACATCTTTGCAACACCTTTCCCTGCCTTAGCCATCGCACATTTGTGTGATAGGGCAAGTCACCATGCTCTGTATCTAACTCGTCCAGAAGTGCCTTGAACTGGTGGTGATTTAAACCTTTAGTTCTAAGTTAACTGCACGCGTTAGGATGCTCAGTAGCCTACATGTTCCATTTTCAAGGCTTTGCCACATAACGTCTCCTGGTGTATTATGCAGTGATAAGCTGTCAGCTCACCTGTGACATTTTCATCCCGCATCCTCTCACGTATTCTTGCCACCAATCCACTCCTGTGTCCATACATCGCGGGTGCTCCGTCCGTTGTCAATCCCACGAGTTTTCCCCAAGGCAGCCCCATCTCATTTACACACCTGGATACCTCATACAGATCTTGTCCTGTAGTTGTGTCATGCATAGGACGTAATTCCAACAACTCTTCTGTTATGCTCAGGCTGGAGTCCACTCCACGAATGAAAATTGACAGCTGAGCATAGTTTTGTCGGTGCTCTCATCTACAGCAAGGGAATATGCGATGAAATATTTTCCCTTTTCCACAAGCTGTTCTTTTAGATTGGTGGAAAGCTGGTCTACACGTTCGGCAACGGTGTTCCTGCTCAGGCGTACGTTTGCAAATAGCTTCCTTTTGTCTGGGCACAAAGTGTCACTAACTTTAAGCATACAGTTTTTGATAAACTCTCCCTCTGTAAATGGCCGGGCTGATTTTGCAACTTTGTGTGCCACAATAAAACTAGCCTTGACAGCAGCCTCGCTTTGTGATGTGGCTTTTGTGAACAAAGCCTGCCAGGACTTAAGACCTCGTTTTAATTCTTCCACCTTCTGTAGCCTTTGTTCCGTGTCCATATTCTTGTCTTTATCTTTATGTTTCGTTTCATAGTGCCTTCTTAGATTATATTCTTTTATTACAGACACACTTTCTCCACACAGAAGACACACAGGTTTATCTCTTAACATGTACTCTGCCTCCCACCTGGCTTGAAACCCCCTGTTCTCACCGTCCACCTTCCTTTTAGCCATTATTGGGGAGGGGGGTAGCTGAAAGTTGACATCTGCCCTGACTGAATACTGATGAATAATGAAGCCGAGGCCCACTTGCGGCGCCGCAGTGAGTTTGCGGGCTACCGTTGCATTATGGGGAATGGAGTATTGGTGCGTGCAAAACAGCAGCAGGCGGCTGTGGCCTGCGGGCCGGTTCTAATACTAATCAAATATCATCCCGCGGGCCTTGACTTTGACATGTCCTTGTATTTTACATTACATTGTAACATACAAAGAAAAGCATTGTTCATCCGTGTCTGGCTGAGTTCATCTGTGTCTGACTAGCTTCTACTTTCATGACCGTGAGGATTACTAGCCTGATCTTTACAACAGCAACCAATCACCTAAGCAGATTTTTTTTTAATCGTAAAAGTAACTCCTCAATATCTACTTCTTAATTTCCTCTTAATTTCTCAGTTTAAATGCTGTGATGCTATGCTATGCTACTGATGCTCTGTGTCACTGTCATTGTGTCGCTGTCGCCCATGGCAACCGATAGCGTGGGATGACAACATGGTGGACAACATGGTGGAAACCTCCCATATTGTCAAGTGACAGCAAGCTACCATATCTCCTCATTCTCAATTGAACGGAAATGGAAAAGTGGAAGTTCTTTACTAGTTCAAGGCACTTCTGGACAAGTTAGATACAGAGCATAGTGACTTGCCCTATCCTAGGGTTGCCACCTGTCCAGGATTTTCCTGATTGTCCAGGATTTTCATGGTCAAATAAAAATAAAAATCCTGGACACTGAATGTCCCAGATTTTTGTACATGATGCGCAAAATGTGTATTTCAGTTTAATTGAAGCGTGCCTACGTCCATAAACGTATGCACAGCCTTATTGGCTCTACAAAAATGATGTAGCATAACATGGGTGGTGGTGGTGGGGACATGCACCGTGGAGGTTCATTAGAAATGGTAAGGTGGAGATGGAGAGTGTGTGGGACAAGGAGAGACAGAGAAAGAAAAGTTTATTCCACATAAGCAAAAAAGCAGAACCTAATTATTCCCCCTTTTTTCTCAATACTGCCCCCAGGTGTCCACAACTAAAAACTGTTGAAAATATAACAAAATAATAAAGGTCTGCTATTAAATAAAGCAATTAACTAAACAAATAACTAGAAATTGTCATTCTTACTAATTTTAGCTAATTGTCGCTTAGAATGACGCTTTTTATCTTGGGTTAGATGTCGCGAAAGGCCGCTGCACAAAACAAAAGGGTCGATTTTATGGTCAAAATGTTCAGGATTTTTGTCAGACACAGGTGGCAATCCTACCTATCACACATATGTGCGATGGCTGAGCCAGGGAAAGGTGTTGCAAAGATGTTTCGAGCTGCATGAGGAGATCTGTCTGTTTATGGAAAGCAAAGGAAAGACACAACAGAGCTACAAGATGAAACCCCGTGTGTGAAATGGCTTTTCTCAGCGAATAACAAGCCATCTGAATGTGTTGAACCTGCAGCTGCAGGGACGGGGCGTGTCATCTCTGATTTGTACAGTACAGTGAAGGCGCGAAAAACCAAGCTGAGTCTGTGGGAGACGCAGATGCGGAAAGAAAACTTGAGCCACTTTCCCAGCTGCCAGACCATGAAAGAGAAGCTCTCTACCGCTGTGTTCCCGAGTGCACAGTTTGCTGATAAACGGAACGTACTTGCCGATTTGCTGACTTTGAAGCTCAAAAAAGCAAGTTTGAACTGCTCGCCAATCCTTTTGGAGTTGACGTGGAAAGCGCACCACCAAACCTCCAAATGGACTTGATTAAAGCCAGAGACTTTCTAATGTGGAGACACAGCACTCAAAAAATACTCCATAGAAATGCATGGGGCTAGTTTGTCACGCCAATATGGCCGTTGTCCCACCCTTTCCTCGGCAAAACGTGAACATGTGAATACATTGAGCCAATCATGTGGTGTAATGTGAATACATTGAGCCAATCATATGGTGTGTTGTGAAGACATCGTGCCAATCATGTGTTATGATCTCGCCGCTGGAGCAAGATTGGTGTCGTAAGCCTTATGCGCACGCCAAGAAGTTCGACCCAAAGACTGTGCCCGATGAGTGCCCATAAAACGTTGGTATATGGCCGCCGAGTGGAGGGACTTGCCTAAAAGGACTTTGTTAAAGCGATGGTTTGGAGTAATTTCACCCTAGGGTCCTTTGCACCATGACCCCGAGCCAAACACCCTCCCAGAACCTGTTTTCCCTTGGTCGAACCCTGGTCGAGTAGCGCTATCAGAAACTAATGAGTTTCTACAGTCGTAATGGTACCAACTTTATCTCGTAAATGACCCCACTAATAATGCCCTGAATGGTAATGTAAACTTCTACAGTAGTACAACCACGCTTCTTTACTCATAAACGAGGCATTGAAAAGTTTGTAAATACACCAGGAGTTTATTTAAATAATACTTGCCTGATGGATGCTACTATCTGCTACTATACCGCTAAGGCCGACAAGTATTCCGGATTTGGGAAAAGCCCGTAAAAGACCTGGCACTCCCTCAGCTGCGCACCCAAGCTGCTCAGACGCTCTCTATGTTTGGCAGCATATACCTGTGTGAACAAATGTTCTGTTTGATGAAGCTAAACAAAACAGCAGTCAGGAACCGTCTTACTGATAAGCACCTTGGCTAAATCCTGAGGATTTCCTCAGCTCAGAGCCTGACCCGAACATCGATGAACTTGTACAAAAGATGAGACACCACCAAGTATCAGACTCAGTCAGTCTCAGACAAGTGAGAATCACAGAGCATTAACATATTTTTAGTTTTTAATTCAGTTAACTTTTTACAGTTTCTACAAGACGGGATTTTTCTTTGAAGGAAGTATTGTTTTGTCTCTGTGCCATAGATTTTTGTATTTTATTTATTTATATTTATTTTTCAGTTAATGGACTTAGGGACAATTGCAGATAAGAGCCATGAGAAAGAATACAACTGATTTTATTTTTTTTCTCATTTTACTATTTGAAAGCAGTAATTGGTAGGATCATAGAGCAGCACAATATAGCATTTTCAGTTTATAATGCATGCAATTTAATTTATGCATTCATCTTGATATTAAGGAACATATTTTATTTTTGAAGGACATTTACTTGTTTGCTGTTAGCCTGTTGAAAATGTTTTCCCTTCAAATAACTGACAGAGCCATAAGAAAATATTGCTTTATTCATTAAATGCACAGGACATGTGATTTTTCTTTGAAGGAAGTTTGTTTTTGTCTGTTTGCCTGTTGAAAAATGTTTTCACTTGAAATTAGTGACAGAGACGGATTATTCATTTAATCATTAAATAAAATACAGTACACGTCTTGGTTCAATAGGTTACGTGCAGTCATTTTAATATGTTTTAATAAACATTGAACCAGTCCGGCCCTCGGCTTGTAGCAAATTTGTTTTTTTGGCCCTCTAATGTATTTGACTTTGACATCCCTGCTATAGACTCACACAGGCATGACAGGTTCAGCATTATCAGTAAGTAAAATAAATATCACACACGTATAAAACAGCGGTGGCATTACGTGACCACATACGTTAATTTGCATTAGAGAGTCTTGTTAAAGAAGAAGTTTGGTGTGATATTGACCTAAAGTGTGTTGAAACATGATGTCATGTGTGAACTTTTGTCTCATAGCTCATCTCGGCTTGTCCTCTGCACTTTGAAATCTGGCGCTAGTTAGCCGATGCTACCAACAGGTTTTCAATGGGGGTGCCTCAGGCATCGGTCTAGCCAAATCACTGTTTTACACCATTTATGAGGCTCAAAGTAGCTCCACACTTAATTGGTAGATTTCCGAGGGCCCTGATATTTAAAACGAGACATTGAGAACTTTGAAAAAGCACTGGTAGTTTATTTACAAGACGATTTATACAGACAGTACCTTCAGGAAGTTTACCGTTCGCCGCCATCTTGAATTTAGTCGAGCGACGAGTTTCAAATTAACAGGTATGATAAGGGATCAGATTTCAAAAATAATTCTGTGGAAATGCATGGATTCCAGTTGCTTCCAGTAGCTTCTTCTGCTAACAACACAAACAATGAACGAGTTCTAGTGGGTATCCTGTAAACATGGCGGATGCCATGATATCGGGGGCAGGGCGCTGTGTCGTGACATCTCCTCATTCTCAATAGGAAACCTGTCGCTTGCCACTGGTCAGTGTGATCCCTGCCTAATGGAGAGGCTTACTAAAGAGCAATTAATTGAATTGACTGTTAAATAATATATTGAGTTCTCGTCAGCAGAAGCGAAAAAAGCACACAATACTGTCTCGACTGACGTCTGGTTTAGTGGAGAAGGGAATTATTTCCTAACTAGTGAGTCTGAGAACCCCCAGAGCAGCCCACCACTATGCCTAAAACAAATGCAACTGCTTGTTCGTCGAGATGAATTGCGTTGGCTTCTCAGATTGAAATTGCTAGGTTGCAATTGGCTGTGAAACAGAAGGGTTTTGAAAATCCAAGCTCTATGCAACCACCATTTGATGTTGCAGGTGATATTAGACTTGTCCCTCCGTTTCAAGAACGAGATGTTGATTGTTACTTTGTGTATTTTGAACGTGTTGAATTGGCCTAGGTCTATTTGGACCCTTCTCCAGTGCGTGTTGGTTGAGAAGGCCCAACAAGTATATTTGTCCTTATCTCTTTAGCAAAGCGTAGACAGTGATGTAGTTAAAAGTGCTATTTTGCAAGCATATGAACTTGTGCCCGAAGCTTACAGATTGCGCTTCCATCACTTTCGTAAGAATGAGTGACACACCTTTGTTGAATTCGCTCACAAGAAAGGTGCATTTTACTCAGTGGTGCACTGTGCAGAATTTAAAGAACTTTGAACAACTTACTCCCGTTGTTCTCCAATTTATGGGACGGTTTTCCTTTGAAACAGAGGGAAATGGGCAACTTCTTGTCCAGCAACCAGCCCAAGAACCAAAGCCCCTTTCCCCCTTACTCTCAGCAATGCCACCTCCATTCACTATTCCTTGGCCGTTGCTCGGATGTGCCTTTTCTTCATGGCAAGGAAGGCCCTTGATGGGCATGTCCAGTCTGTCCTCGGGGTCTCTCTCTACACTTGTACCCAGAGGGCAGTTTGTGTTCGGTTCAGTGGCTGAGCAAGCAGTTCCATATCCATCATGGCTCTTCAGTGGAGCAGTGATGCCTGTTTAGCTGTTCCTCCTCGGTCACCTGGCTACTGATGCTGGGTCCTTCTGGGTTGTCGTGATCCTTTTCTTTCTCTGTAGCCTGACTGCTTTTCCCCTCCTGCGAGTGTCCTGCTTAGCTGGACAGGAGAGTACAATGGGTCATGGGTTTCTGGGTCACCTCCTGTCTAACAAGACAGGAGTGATCTTTCTCCTCACCTGGGCGCTCGTTGCAGGGTTTGTCATCTTGCTCATGAATAACTTGGCTATTGTTACTGTTCTGATTGTGTTCAGCTCCGCCATCACCTCCATTTACATGTACGGTGGCTGAATGTCACGGCAGATTGAGAGTTCGACCACCACAAGGCTCTATTCACTGTAACCAAAGCTGATGGTCTACCAGGAAAACCCCTAAATGCAGAGTCAAAGAACAGTCAAGGGAGGTCCTAGGCTTTTACTTGAAAACTTAGAAATGACAGAGAACCACAGTCTCAGGAATAAACGTTCAAGACCCAGCAAGAGGCACTGTTAACAGAGGTACTTAAATACTCCAACTAATAAAGGTTAACGACTAAACACAATCACTCCAGTCATCAGATCGAGGTGATTCTCTTGGGGAGGAAGGACCAAATATGGGCATTTGCAGGTTACTTCTTCTTGGTCCCCCATGGAAGTGCTCTCTGTCGCCATCTGCTGGTCGGCAAGCCTCGTGACAGGACCCCCTCCTCTACGGCCGACTCCCGGCGGCCTAGGGCGATCTGGTCGACTTCGATGAAATTCTTCAATAAGGCCTCGATGCAGGATGTGTTGTGAAGGGACCCAACTCTTCTCTTCTGGGCCATAGCCTTCCCAGTCGACAAGGTATTGTAGTCCCCGTCCAACAGCCAACAGCCGCTTGACGGAATAAGTCAGACCTCCACCTATGAGACAGGGTGGGGAGGGGGCACACGGAGGGAGACAGAGGGGAGGTAAGTACTGGCTTCAGTAAGGATATATGAAACACTAGTTTCACCTTCATGAATCTTGGGAGCTGCAGCCGGTAAGTGACTGGATTCACTCTCTGAATTATGAGGAATGGTCCAATAAAACACAGAGCAAGCTTCCGAGAATCCACTGTCAATGGGAGGTCCTTGGCAGACAACCATACTCGTTGACCTGGTCTAAAAAGTCGAACCGGTCGCCTGTGTCGATTGGCCTGCCTCTGGTGGCGAGATGTTGACTGGCTTAAGGCAATGCAACTGACACGACAGCGGGACACGAATACCTCAGCAGATGGGACCGCCACAGAAACCTGCTGACTGGGGAACAGAGGAGGTTTAAAGCCAAATTGACATCCAAGTGGAGACATACCAGTGGACGACCGCTGAAGAGTGTTGTATGACAGCTTGGTCCATATCAGAAATTGGCTCCATCTGTCTGGGTAAGAGGACACAAAACATCTTAAGTACTTTTCAAGATCCTGATTCACACGCTCAGTTTGGCCATTCGATTGTGGATGAAACCCCGAGGGGAGGCTGACAGAGGCATCAAAGAGAGACCAGAAGGCCTTCCAAAATCAAACTGCAAACTGAGGCTCATGGTCCGAAACGATGTCCGAAGAAACGCCATGTATCTTCACCACATTCTGCAGGACGAGGTTGGCAGTCTCAAACGCAGATGGCAGCTTGGGAAGAGCCATGAAATGTGCCGCCTTTGAGAATCGGTCTACTACTACAAGGATTACCTTATTTCCTCTGGAGGTTGGCAGGCCTGTTACAAAATCCATGGAGACATGTGTCATGGTCACTTTAGAATGGGCAGCGACAGACCTGGAGGTCGTTGGTTACTGGGCTTGTGTTGTGCACTTCCATCTTCCCCTGACCCTTGTGAAAGAATAGCTTCCACTCCGACATCAGAAGCATCCACTTCCACCACAAACAGCTGGGCCGAGTCTGGATGGCGTAGAATTGGAGCAGTCACGTGCTTCTTTAACGTGTTGAATGCTATCTGTGCCTCTGCCGTCCATTTGATCTTCGCTGGGGACCCCTTGGTAAGTGCAGTGAGGGGCAGCAATAAAAGTTAGCGAAGCCCAGAAAACGCTGCACTTGCTTTAGGGTCGCTGGTTGGGCCCAGTCCAAAATGGCTTGCACTTTGGTGGGATCCATGTGAACACCCTCTTGAGATATGACAAACCCCAGGAAGGAGGCCTGGGTGACATGGAATTCACATTTCTCCCTCTTCACAAACAGGCCATTTTCGTACAGTCTCTACAGGACCTCTCGGACGTGTTGGACATGGAGATTCTGGGAACGGGAAAAAATAAGGATATCGTCCAGATAAACAAACACAAATTGGTTCAACATGTCTCGTAATACATCATTTATAAATGCTTGAAAAACTGAGGGACTGTTGGCCAATCCAAAGGTATCATCACCACGTATTCATAGTGGCCACTAGGGGTGATGAATGCGGTCTTCCATTCATCCCCTTCCCTTATACACACCAGGTTGTAGGCACTACACAGGTTCAGTTTAGTGAAGATTGTAGCGTTGCGCAGCTGTTCAAAGGCAGACGACATCTAGGGAAGAGGATACTGATCCTTGATGGTAATCTTGTTAAGGCCTCTGTAGTCTATGAAGGGACGGAGTCCACCGTCCTTCTTTCCTACGAAAAAGAAACTTGTCCCTGCAGGAAATCTAGATGGCCTGATAAAGCCAGTGTTTTTTGTTTGTCATCTATTTAACCAACAGCATAAACAGAATATCCAAACGTTTTCAGTAGGCTAGCCTACCATTGTTGCAGAAATCACATATAAGAAGGTAATAATAATAATATAATAATAAGCTTTATTTGTATAGCACCTTTCATACACAGAATGCAGCTCAAAGTGCTTTACATTTGAAGCATGTAACACAATAATAGTCAGTCAGTCATTATCAATCACTTTTCTTTGCTGTTTATGATCTACTCAGCAACATATCAAAAATATAGAAAATGACGTCATAAGACTGGCAGCCTTAACCCTCTTACCCCCCACAAGCACGCCATATGGCAACTGTGGCAAGGAAAAACTCCCATATTCCAGGAAGAAACCTTGAGCAGAACCTGACTTAATAGGGGGAGCCCATCTGCTTCTGGCTGGCTGCGCCCTCCAATAGTAGCAGATGTAGAATAATCTGAAAATGTAGTCTACAGGATAAGATGAGTTAACTAAAAGCTTTCCTGTACAGGTATGTTTTCAGATCTTTTAACAAATATTTACTGAACTTCGCCTGCTTGATGTACAGAGGCAGGGTGTTCCATAGTTTGGGGGCATAATGGATAAACGCAGCTTCTCCACTTTGTTTGTGGAGCACTTTGGGTACGATTAAAAGATTAGAATTGGATGATCTAAGTTTCCTTTGTGTTTGATAAGATATTAAAAGCTCAGAGATATATGAAGGTGCTATGCCATTCAGAGCTTTGTAAGTAATTAACATAACCTTAAAATCAATTCTATAGGAAATAGGGAGCCAGTGCAGTTCAGCCAACACAGGGGTGATGTGTTCTCTCTTCTTAGTCTTAGTTAAAAGTCTAGCCGCAGAGTTCTGTATGAGTGCCAATTTCTTTAGATGTTTTTTGGGAAGACCAGTGAAAAGTGCATTGCAGTAGTCTAACCTGCTAGTGATAAAGGCGTGAATTAGTTTTTCTGCATCTTGTTGAGTTAAAAAGGGCCGCACTTTGGCAATGTTTCTCAAGTGGAAATAGGCTGTCTGAGTAACTTTACTGATATGGAGCTTAAAACTTAACTCTGCATCTAAGATGACACTGAGGCTTGTTACTTTTCGTTTGACCTGGTGTGCCAAGTTCCCCAGATTACTAAGAATAATATCTCGCTTTAGTTTTGGTCCAACCAGAAGTACCTCTGTTTTGTCATCATTTAGTTTCAAAAAGTTTTTGCTCATCCACTGATTAATGGAGGTTAGGCATGCAGTGAGGGAGCAAAGGCCATCTGGGTTAGTTAGCTCCACAGAAATATACAATTGGGTATCATCTGCGTAGCTGTGGAAGTTTACATTATGCTGATTTATGACGTTTCCCAATGGAAGCATATATAGAGAAAATAGCAGGGGACCAAGGCAGCTCCCCTGGGCCACACCAAAAGGCAAGTCATGTTTTTCAGATACATGATCTCCTAGACTGATATAAAAATCTCTGCCAGTAATGTAGGTTTGAAACCAGTTTAGAGCATTATCAGAGAGACCCACCCACTTCAGCAAGGCGTGTGAATTAGGATGCTATGATCAATGGTGTCAAATGCCGCACTCAAATCCAGAAGAATAAGGATTGAGACTTTGTTTGAGTCGGTAGCTAGTCTGAGATCATTGACTATTTTTATAAGGTATCCATTCCATTTTTACTAATTTATCCACATTCCAACATAAGGAAGCAGAATGAGAAACCTGTCATAATTGTCATGGGGAGATTCCTTCCAAACTGCCCTATCACGTCTTTGAAATGATGTCTTGAGGGTGGGTTTCAGCATGGTTTCAGCTCGTCCAGTCCGTGAAAAGACAACAGCAAGAACTGAATGCAGGATCCTGCAATATTTAAGGTCATGTGACATGGTGTTACGGTAGTAAGTTCCTCACCGGCTGGATGAAGTAGGACAGTAATTTCTAACCAGTAAATTGCCAACACAATTTAGTAAAATGAGCGCACTATTTAGTAAAATGAGCACACAATTTACTATAGTGAGCGCACGTTTTGGCGATATATACTTATGGCAATATAAAATATCTTGCAATGACCCCTTTAGGGTTCTGTAGATCATTACATGATTCCATTGCCAACAACACAGTGATTATTAATATACCATTTTTATTAGCTCAGGGGAGGCTATTCCTATATTAACTCCTGTGCTGTGCACATCCTATCACCCCCCTTGTAGCCTGGCAAGTCAGACCCACATCAAGAGGTTGGGACTGGGAACGCACCATTGGCAGGGCTCAATCCAAGGTGCGGGATAAATTCCCTCTGCACGCAATAGGATAGCGCTACAACCAATCAGTGCCGTTCTTTGTTATTTTACCATAAAGTGTTACCCATATTTCTTCATAACCTTTGTGTTAGTAAAATTATTGAATGTCCTGTGAATTAATAGCTAAAGAATAACTTTATAACTAATGCAAGTTCAAGTTACTTTATTTGTACCCAGAGCTAGATTTTGTTTCCAGTATAGAGTGCTTCAAGAGAATTTGCCAGAACAGGAGCACAGAGGATGCCATCTTTACGGTAATTCACTCCGCCCTGTCCCTCTTTGACAATAGTAACACCTATGTGAGAATGCTGTTCATTGACTTCAGTTCAGCATTCAACACCATTGTCCCCTCCAAACTGATCACCAAACTCAGTGAACTGGGCATCAATACCTCCCTCTGAAACTAGATTCTGGATTTCCTAACCAACAGACCGCAGTCTGTTAGATTAGATATCCTCACCCACTCAATCCTCAACCTGAACACCAGCGTGTGCTGAGCCCTCCTTTACTCCCTCTTCACCTACAACTGCATACCTGTACATGGCTCTAACACCATGTACATGAACACCAAGAGGACCAAAGACCTCATTGTGGACTTCTAGAAGTCAAAAGCTAGCACACAAAGCCCCATCCTCATCAACAGGACTGAGGTGGAGCATGTCACCAGTTCATGTTTTTGGGTGTCCACATTTCTGTGGACCTCTCTTGGACCCTCAACACCTCTACCTTGATCAAGAAGGCTCACCAGCATCTCTTCTTCCTGAGGAGACTAAAGAACACAACCTCTCTCCTCAGATCCTGGTGAACTTCTAAACCTCTACCGCTGAGGAGAGCATCCTCACCAACTGTGTCACAGTATGGTATGGCAACTGATCTGCCTCTGACCGGAAAGCACAGCAGAGGATGGTGAAAACTGCTCAACGCATTACTGGTTCCTCACACCCCTCCATCAACACCCCCAGGTGCCTCCTTGCCTGTGCCTGTTGAGGTGTCCATGTCGATGCCAACCTTCACAGGGACAACAAGGAGGCGAACATTTTGGCCCTATCCCACCCATAGTATTTTATTAATATTTATAAATGTACATACTGTAATAACACTTAAACATAGCAATATTCTACTGATCTTCATACTGTACATACTGCACATACACTTTTATATTTTTAGTACTCTGCACAATTAGCCTGGCTAGCGCCACCACTTCTCAATGAGACGTGGTCTGGGAACCAAACGTTCATTTTCTCGTATTTGAAAAAAATACCCAGATCCATTTATTGGGTGCCACGGATGTCTATCAAATGCGTCTGTGCATAGCTCATCATCGTCTTGCTTTCCCCCCTGTTCTGTGATTGGTTCCCTATCTCAGGCGAAAATTTGCTCCATGGTCTCCAGGCTGCCTTGGCAGCGTGAATCAAATCGCGCGCAAGGCAGCATGGGAACACCCAGGCTACTGCACAATGACAATGAAGGTGAATCTAATCTAAGATAATCTAATCAAATGAAACATGTGATTGCTGGCCATCTTTCCCATTTGGAATCAAAGATATGATGCTCGCTTGTTAGTTAATGGTTGTTCGTGATTAGTTCAAAGGAACTCCAATGATTTTAAACTCCAAACATGTGTCCACCCACCACGAAGATGTTTACCAATGTAGCCAGGCTCTTTGCCAAAGAGGACCGTAAACATAGTCAAGAGCATGCTTCACGAGGTGATAATAAGGCTAATTAGCATAATAATAGTGTTTTTTTTGCATTTTTAGATTTTTCATAGCCTTTACTTTTTATTTATTGCCCACGGGAGATTTCTGAGATGCACAGATGTGAACAATATTAATTTATTTACATGGTATATTGATGCCCATCCAAAGAAAGTGCCCAAAATCGCCATTTTGTTTATGCTAATTAGATGGTCAAAAACTCAAAATTCTGCTTGGGAACAGGGCTAGTTGGATTCAGCACATGTTAGTTATCATAAAAAGTCCTGTTCTTTTACTAAGAAATGCCTCTAGAGCCATATACAAGGACTTTTTCTAGAAATAGTTGATTTATTGGAGGTTCGGGTAGTGGCTTTTTTCCACCACACCTATATAACCCATGAAGTTCGACCTACCGCTATGTTCATATTGACGGATTGATTTTTTCTGGTCGAAACAAAGCCTGTAACAAGGACACACGTTTTTCAGATTTGCTTTATTTGAACAGATAACATTTGTTAACTATATTTCTAAATGAATATACTCTTAAAAGAGTAGATCCCATCCAATAATTAATAAATATACTGTATAAATATTGAAAGCCATATTTTAATTTTAAATAAAAAATGTAAATATATTTAAAGGGGTGGTTTAGGATTTTGGACATAAGACCTTATTTCCAAGTAAGCAAGTGTGATATTTATCAGTGGAGACCGTTTTCAGCACGTTTCATCCAGTCCTTCTAATTGCAGAGTTCGCAGGTGCTAGGCTAGCGCAAGTCAACGGTATGTGCTAGCCTGCCACTAAAGACAGTCTTACCCACTCCAAAGTACACCTGAGGCAAATTCCAGACAATCGATGTAAATGTCTGTGTTGATAGAATAGTGTAAGAAATACAACTACCCTTGCATCGCGTTGCAATAGTTATACTTTGGTCCCTAAAGTTGTTAGTAGTCATTTTGCAACTCAGCGGCAGACTGATATTACCAAGGCTACTACTAGGTATCCCCACTGGAGTGCGCTTTACTGTTTACTTTTCGGCGCAGTACTACTAACCGGAGCAAGTATAATTCCGCCGCTGCTAAGAAACTAGTCCCTCAAAATGTAATGCGATCGTTGAATTGCAAGGATAGAATAACGTTAGAAATAACACTGTCAATAAAGACATTTACATCGATAGTCTGGCGTTATAATTTATTTGCCTCGGGTGTACTTTGGAGTGGGTAAGACTGTCTTTAGTGGCAGGCTAGCACATACCGTTGACTTCGCTTAGCCTAGCACCTCGCGAACTCTGCAATTAGAAGGACTGGATGAAACGTGTTGAAAACGGTCTCCACTGATAAATATCACACTTGCTTACTTGGAAATGAGGTCCTATGTCCAAAATCCTGAACCACCCCTTTAAGATGTCAAATTTACTTTTCTTTTACCACTCTCCCAAACCACTCTCAAATCTGCCACTTGATCCCTTGCACTTTCATTTTTGGCTTTCTGGAAAATCTTCACATTCCATGTACCATACTGTTATTTTGCATTAACATAATACATAAAACAAAAGCAAATATACTCCAACATATAAAAAATAATTAATTTACCATTCAACATACAAAAAGACCCCCCCCCCCCCCCCATACACACACACACACACACACACACACACACACACAAAATGCCAGCAACAGCACTGCGCAAACTACAATCCAGGAAGCCAGTCTCTGATGAGGGCCGATTATGACACCAGGAACAGTAGATCCTCAAGTTTTCCTCTTCCCTTTAGTTCGTTTTCTCTTTGATGCACCTGTCGGAAGAGACAATGAGTAGAAGCACTTGCACAAGTCTAATGCATAACCCAGGGCCATATACTCAGAGCACTGAGACATCATTGAACTTGCACAGATAAGTCTCTTCATGGGAAAATAATGGAAGGGTTGTAAATGTGTGGGTGTGTGCATGGCATATGCCTGGAAATCATGTCACAATTATTTCTAAACTCCTAAGACTAAACTCTGACAACCTTTAATAGTTATACAGAGTGAGGCCCCTATCCTGCACCTGGCGCAAGGTGGCACAAAGTGCCACGCAAAGCTTATTCTTGGCTTACACTCAATGAAGTGATGATTTTTTTCCATGCACTCCTCTTCTATTAAACGTTGCGCCCAGGGGTGTGGCAATTAGCAACATAAGGTGTGGTCTGGCGCATGATCCAAAAATCGCCCTACACCCTCTAAAATTACGCCATTGACCAAGAAAAACCTGGTCTGTAGCGTAAGGCGCATATAAAGCACAGCTGAAAATGCAGTCATGAGATGAAAGCAGCAACTCCTCTGCAGGATAAATATCCTTAGGATTTTTATTCAGTCATTCGAACATTATTGGGGTAGAATTGCCTTTTACAGGCTATGTTTTTGATGGTAACCCCTTGCCAGTCAATAGTGAAAGTAATTAACTGTATAGAACTGTTTTGTCGTTGAATATGAGACCACAGTGAAGTTAGTTTCACTTTGCCTATGAGTGAAATAATTGATGAGTGCAGGTTTTAATAAAGCCTGGTAGAGTGGAATACCTGTTCCATAGGGTCTTGCGTGCAAGTAGATTCCTTCAGATGCACAGCTGAGCTGACTATCAAAATACCATAACTTGTATTGTATGCAATAACTTCAGATCCATGGTGTTACACAGATGCTTTCCATTACAAGACACAACACAAGAAGCATCCCAACACAAACCCAATCATTAACAATGGACTGACATTTTAACTGACATAACCTGTCAAAAACTTGGTGTTAGTCCCCCAGAGAGATGCACACACATGAAATCAACACAGTTGACTCAGAAAGAAACAGACAGATATTTTCATCCTAGGACACTGCTCTTGGTCTGGGGTCAAATTGATGAGAGCACACATAATCAGTGGATGACAGACACTTGGTGAGACACATGATGACAGACATGATTGGGTTATGATTACATCTCCTGAGATTGAGGAGGAGAGTAATAGGGAAAACCAAACACCACAGAGAGATTTGAAAAGGCATCGGCACGTTTAGTCAGTCAGGTTTTTGGTTAGCGAGACAGCCCTCTGGTTAGGGGAGGAGGACATGGTTGTTTTGTGGTTTGCAATTGAACACGTTAGTTTTGTGAGCTGGTCGACCTACCTCACTGTAAAACACACGCAGTTTTATTTTTAGTGTGTCCTTTCCCTTTGACTCTTTCTGTTTTAGGACCAGAGAAAAGAACAAAACAACTGAGAGAAGCACTTATCCAGAATGCAACTACTGTCGTTGAGCCAGTAAAAATGCATAATTTCATGTGCCATGTTTCATCTTCTTTAAAATAAAACAATAAAAACACCACAAGACTGTACACCACACTGTAGCTTTGATGTAGTATCTGGGACTGGGCATAAAAAAAGCACCAATCACTATGATAACTGCTTTGATGAAAAATGCTTTGTATTGAAAATGACAGTACATTACCTTCTTGACTACTTTTCTTGTTTCTACGGAAGAGCTTGTGTTTTTTAGGCTGGGGGTTTGGGGGCGCGGCCGCAGACGTGGGCACCGGGTCGAGGGGTGCAGGTGGGGGCACAAGGGGCCCCGAGGAAGGTAATGGGGCAACTTCTTGGGCAGCAGTCAGCCCATCAGGAACATCAAAGCCCCTCCCCCCCTTACTTTCCGCAACGTCACCTCCATTGACTATTTCCTGCCCGTTGCTTGGATGTGCCTTTTCTTCATGGCAAGGAAGGCCCTTGATGGACATGTCCAGTCTGTCCTCAGGGTCTCTCTCTACACTTGTACCCAGAGGGCAGTTCGTTTTTGTGGGTTCAGTGGCTGAGCAAGCAGTTCCATATCCATCATGGCTCTTCAGTGGAGCAGTGATGCCTGCTTTCCCCTGTTCCTCCTCGGCCACCTGGCTACTGATGCTGCCCTGAGGTGCCGTCGAGTCGTGATTCTTCACTTTCTCTGTAGCCTGACTGCTGTTCCCTTCCTGCGGAGTGTCCTGCATCGTTAGGCAGGAGAGAGCAATGCCCTGTTCCACGATGCTGTCAGATTTCTGGATCGCCTCCTGTCTAACAAGACAGGGGTGATGATCTTTCTCCTTGCCTGAGCGCTCGTTGTTGCCATTCTGGACTGGATCCTGCTGAGGTAAGCAGGATTTGTCATCTTGCTCATTAATAACTTGGCTATTGTTACCGTTCTGATTGTGTTCAGCTCCCCCATCACCTCCATTTACATGTACGGTGGCAGACATGGCCTTGGGGAGTGTGTGTGTTTCTGGAATGTTCTGTGTCAATGTTGTGTCAAATGAGAGGCCTGGATGGGACTCTCGGTCCTTCTCTCGTCTCTCATGCTTGGCCTCTGGGGTGAGGGCGGCATCACATGACGCCGCTGGACTTCCTGCGTTTCTGTGGGGTGACCAAGGAGTGCCTTCGGAGGCCTCTGGTGGTGACTGAGGGCAGAGTGGATGCTGAGGAGGTCCTTCCTCGTCGTCTTCTGCATTTAAAGCTAGAAATGTAAAGAAGTTGAATGAGAAGTAGTTATGCAATTATAAAATGTAGCCATTTTTGTCACAATTATGACATATTAAGAAATGTTTCGGAGAGTCAGTGACATATATGATGTTAGGAATTTTGACTTCATTCATTGCATCATTTGCAATGCATCCATAAAAGCACATCAACTGAGATGTTATGGCATGGAAATAGCACAGCTCAGACAAACACAACGACATGCACTAGAGAAGAGTGAAAAGCTCTGTGTAGGAGTGTTCCCAGGTAGAGCCTGGAGAGCACCTGGGCCTGACTCATGCCAGATCAGGGCCAGTGTCATCCAAGTTCTGTTGCTCAATCTTCTGGCCACAGCTTCATGCTCATTTTAAATGTACAGTAGCATCATCACTGCAGAGTAACTAGCATTGGTGATAAAAACTCAGAGAGACACAAAGAAGAGGATGAGTGTGATACAGCGAAGCCTTGGTTACTGTTGCCATGGAGCCATGCACACGCGGCGGAGGCGGTGGGTCAGGCTGCACAACGCTTAACCATGCTGTCCTTACCAGGCTGCTCGTTATCCCTATGTGTTTCGCTAGAGGGCGCACTGTCTGTTTCGCACCTGGGACGAGTCTTCCTCAACTGGAAGCCTTTGCGGATGTCGGCCAGGAGGTGGTCAATAATACAGCCATCATCCTGCGGCACAACGCCTCTGCGGACTGCAAACAAGCAAAACTAAACACTCAGGTAAAGAACTGCAGGGCAGTGTATTTCACGTCTAGAAACATCCATTCATTTCTGTATTTGATGCATTTTTGTATTCATGGTTTTTCCTTCTAAACTTAGGCAATTGTAAATATGTATACACATAAAACAACAACCTCATTAATAACAACAAACAATGACAAAACATCAGCAGGATGATTGATGTGCAGGTGTAACTCACTGATCTTCCCATTCTCCCCCTTTTGTCTCTTGGACTCCTCCTCGGCGAGCTGCTTCTTGCGCTTCTCAGCTTTGGCAGCCTGCTCCTTCCAGGTCTTATTCTCCTGAGAGCGCAGAACAAGAGGTGAGAATCACTGCCAGGTCAATTAAGACCACTGCTGCAGCTGCTAACAGTCCCACCAAGTAGGACCAAGTAAACAAAGCCAATCATCCACATTGGTAAACTGCAGATTCAGCAAAACCACTCAGTTTGATAATTAATTAAAGAGGGGAGCTATGATACAGCAGTGTTGGAGCAAGTGCAGTAACGGGCATGCAGTGCACAAGGACGTACAGTTTGACTAGCAATACTGACCTTCGATTGTTTCATTGATTCAGTTTCATTGATTCAGTTTCATTGATAATATACAGTACATAAGACTAAAAGGAGGATCTGGCTCCCACGGAAGACTTATTCTTCCCAATCAAGGAGCAATGAAGATCTTTACAGGACAGAACAAGATTTAAACAGGGTTCCCACTCAAGTCAGATGTAAAATTCCATGAATTTTCCCTGACAAAAAACTTGAATTTCCATGAGCTACTATAGAATGAATCGTACAATATACCGACCAAAGATTTCAGAGTAACCGCATAGTGTTCAAAAATCTTTTACTTTTTTAGAGTGGGAGATGAATAAATGGGCATTGAATAAATAAAGTTGGGCTAAATCACTCAATCAAGCAGTAAAGATATACCAGATATACACAAATTCTGTGTCGACATATTTTAAACTACTACAACAAAATTCCCTGATATTCCATGACTTTGCCCCACAAACAATAAAATTCCCTGACTTTCCATGTCTGGAATAGACTTCCAAATTTCCATGATATTCCAGAAATTCCATGACCCATGGGAACCCTGTTTAAAGTATCTTTAGTGAGGGTCCTCTGAACGAAACATCTCAATTTCATCTCTGGGAAATATTGTATTCATTGATCTGCCAGCTATTGGAGAAGCTCACCTTTAAGGCCTTGATGAAGAGGCCCCTGAAGGTCTTGATGTTGCTAAGGAGCTCTTCCAGAGAGAGCTTTGATGGGTCTTCACACAGGTACAGAGCCAGATCGGCCTTCCTCCTATCGATCTCAGCAAAGCGCTCCTCCAGGGCCTTGCATGCGCTCACATTGTTCTACAAAATAAAAATTATATAAAATGTTTTGCTATAACAGCATACTCAACAACATACTCATTAACAAACAACCATTAACAGCAAAACTGGTTAAAATAACCAAATTAATTTCAATGTGTCTATACTATAGTAGCTTTTCATATACTAAACACAACACATACAATGGCTCCTGTTGTGAATCCATGTAAAACACATGCAACAATGAATAGACAACACACCAGACACACTGACATAAAACAAATCAGCCCGATACCTCCATGACTTTCTGGAACTGATCCTTCACATCGTCGGTTGATGAGATCTTATTTGTGGTCTCCGTCAGCCGCTTGAGCAGTGTACTTGCCTCTGCTTGAATGGTGTCCAGGTTCACTCTGAAAGGTTAACCAGATATTTGATCCCAGAACAATACTGAGATGTCTGCGGAGGATGCGTATCAAAGTGATTGTTTTTGGGTTTTTTTTTAAATAAAAATGAGACCATCTTTAGGCCTTACCCTGCTGCTTTCTCACAAGTCTCGATGTCATCAGCAAGGTTAAGCAGCTCAGGATGATTCAGCTCGGCCTCCTGAAATGGATGACCCATACATAATGTACTTTGGGATATCCTAATAATGTAGGATGTGATGAACAGTAAAAGATACTTGGTTTACCTTAGGGCCTAGGCATATTATGACTGAAACACTTTCATAGTTGGCCAAGGGTGCTTTCTGCTATTCCCCACTGCCTTTTACATAATGACCTTTGTGAACCAATTATGAATATAATTGAGTCTATTAAACTGTTGCTCTCGGTACTAAAGATCTAGGTCAATCAAATAAGGCTGCAAATATGCTCTCAGGGGCAGGAACAAGGCTACAGTAAGCATCTCTCACAGTAGATAACAGTCACTCCCAGTGCAGTACCTCAAGGATGTGGTGAAGCAGGGTTATCCTACTCTTGTTGGCTTTGGTCTCTGTGAGCTTAAGCAGAGAACTGATCTTGAATCCCTCCGCATTGCCTGTGTGACTTCCCTGTATGAGAAGCAACATCTCACTTGTTACATACAGGAAACATATCAGACCCTCATCAGATGTACTAGGACTAGGATACTAGGACATGTGTTTTAAGAAGGCAGGTCATATTGTTGCCCAAGGCAAACAGAGAATTCAGGAAGCAAAACTGTTGATAAGATACCAGTAAAGTAATTGAAGAAAAACACACTTACATAATTGAGGAAGTTCCCAACAGCCAAGATTTGCTTGCAGAATGTGGGTAGCAGAGTGCTCGTTCTGAGACCTATGGGACGAGGGCGGATCAGTGCATCAGTGCATCAAACACACACACACACACAAATGTGTGGCAGAGAAGAAAGAGAGAGGCTGAAATCATGAGTGGGTGGTAGCAGCATCAGCAAGAGAGATCCAAAACAGTGTCTCTTCACTTACTATTACAGGCCGCCTCAACCAGCTCAGCTTTGGGATTTAGCATATCCAACACGGAGGCAGTCTCCTCACACAGCAACATGCACTCAATCCTTAACTGGTAGCTGTGTGGGCAGGAAGGAGAGAGAGAACAAAACAGTGAAGAGGGAGAGAGACAGACAAACAAAGAAAGAAAAACAGAGAGAAAAAACATTGGGGAGGGGGGGCAAACAGACAGACAGACAGACAGACAGAGAGAGAGAGAGAGAGAGAGAGAGAGAGAGAGAGAAAAAAAACATAACCACAAGGAGATTACATAGCTGAGTGATGATTTGACACATTTCCCGTATCTTGTCAGTTTATTATACTATACAAAGCATAAATAAAACCACAGTCCTTCATATCCTGTAAGACTGTGTACAGATAATGTATATTAGTTACCGCTGAACGGACAGAAGCTGAAGATAAAATCGGTCCACATTAGCCAGTTTGTCAATCTCCCCCTGGTAGGACTTCAAATTCTCAATCTAGAAATAAGAAAATTACATTTCAATCATGATAACCATGCATAAAGATACATTTGAGATACATGGAATGAATGCATTTGTCCAATTCTGTGGGTTTGTATTCCTGCCAGCAGTGATGCCTTACCTCGTGTTTTTCTGGCAGCAGCTTCAGGAGCTGTTTTAGCACCTCCACATCAAACTTGGACCGGTCCCCATTTTGAATCAGGGCCGCAAATTCTTCATTGGAACTGACAGAGGATAACAAAACATGATGACTCGAAAAAGAAGAAAGCCCTTACTACTGACTGTGAGTTCTTAACATGCTTTTAGCCAAAAACAAATTGAGAGGCAGGAATTATTTTTCATAATATTATTTCTATTCTATTTATTAGATTCTGAAAAAAAAAAAAAATATCCAGAAGAAGTCCATGGGAGCATAGTCAGCTTACCATCTGAACTGCTTTAAGAATATGTTCAAATTGAGATTTTTCTTCGGATCAATGAAGGAGATCTGACAGATAAACATAAGAAGGATTATTATGGTTGACACACTACATTCCCGACACAAACTTATCACACCTTACATAAATCTCCACGTAATCACAAGTGATGTAGAGGATGGCTAAGTAACCTCTTTGGGTTCTTTCTTGGTGGGGGCGGCCAACGTCTTGTCTTTGGTCTGGGCCACGGGCAGACAGAATAGCTGCTCGATGCTGGAGTAGTCTGGCTCCCGAGGGGCCTCTGTCTGCACAGATGTCCACAAAGACTTGCCATCTGAGAGTGGCAAGCAGAAGAACAGAGATGTGCATCAGAGCATGAACTGAAGACGAAAGCTGTACAGACAGGCCCCATGCATACTGCTGAACAACACCATTATATATGAGACACTGCTACAGAAGAACCCGTGTTAATGTCCAGATGTTGGAGGTCAATGAATTGTCATTGTGAACATCTATGTTGTCATGTATTTATCTATACAATTTATGTAAATTACTGGTGCAGTGAGACACAGTGAAGCCAAAAATATTCCATAATAGCTTCTCACTCCTTAATGAGTCATCAGTTGAGAAGTGCTTCAGTAAATCCCCCTCAAGTGTCTTAACAGGGTTATGTTAAGTCTTATAGTTGAGCTTGATTCATATGAAAGTAATGACTTTCAGAAATCAGAAAAAAAACAGAAATTCTAGTCATCATTCTAAGATGCATATGTGACCAAATTTGAATAAATTGTTCCTATATAACTATACGTTAATTAAAAAGATTATTCTGATATTCTGCCAGTGAAGTTTCAAGGTGTAGGTGGTGACTCAGTTATAGAGGCCAATGCACATTTTTACCACCTTACCAGTGACTGCTCTGGAGTTGAGCTTCTGCCAGTTTAACTTCTTCATCCTAAGGGTAGGACAGCGACTAGCCTTCATAGTCATTCCAGGCGTACATCCCAGAGACTGGCTGGTGTGGGCCACCACTAAGTCCCCCATGCCAGGGGGTGGAGGGGGGGCAGGGGGACCAGGCATCCCTGGCAAAGGAGGTGGAGGTGGGGGACCTCCACAGCCCACCCCTGGTAAAGGCAGAGGGGGTGGGGGACCACAATGCCCCATGCCATGTAGAGGAGGTGGGGAAGGTGGTGACCCTGGAAGTCCAGGTGGACCCATCCCTGGTAAGGGAGGTGGAGGAGGTGGCGCTGGTGGACCTCCTGCTGGGGGGAGAAAAGGGGGAGGGGGTGGGGGTGGTGCAGGTGGGCCTCCCATGCTGGTGGGCAAAGGAGGTGGGGGTGGAGGTGGTGGTGGAGCAGAAGCAGGGGCTATTGGTGTGGATGAGCTGGGTGGAGATGGAGATGGAGGCCTTGGGCCAGTGGTGGGATCCTTGCATGAGAGTAGGTGCTCCCAGTCCACAGGTTCCGTCTGAACTGCTTTGTCCAGCCTCTTGGGAGGGGGGCCATCTACGGTGTGATAGCCAGAAGACTGCCCCTTAGAGAAGACCAGTCGCTGCATGATGTTCTCCCAAGAATTCATTTGAGCTGAGGAGGGTGCACAACACAGAATTAGGAATCATGTACATCTCACAGAGTTGAATCTATACAAGACAAACCAAACAGATGAAAAATAAATCTTCCTTCAAAAGGTGACATGAAAGTCATTAATACACCTGTAAGCAAATAAGCTAGCTAGGGTGTAGGATGATTCAGTTGGTTTGGATGAACTCAGTGTTCTACCTAAATATTGGGAGTGACTGATGACTATTCAGTTTCAGAGCTGATAATCTTGAACCATGATGGATTACATTTTAACCTTATTAAATTGTGGTAAATGATCCTTAATGATTACCAGTCATGTTATCTACAGGGATGAAATTATAGATCCTGCACTAGCTCAACAGCAAGTTGCCATTGCACTACATTATAATTGAACAACAGACACTCCACAAACTGACTCTGTCACTCAGAACCGAACATGCCCCAGAATACTGGCATCTCCAACTGAATACAAACAGAAAGCTGAGGGAAACAAGAGCCACAGCCGCAAAGCAAATCAGTTCATCTCCGAGAAACTCACAATCTTGAGCCAGCATGATGGCGCGGTTTGCGATGGCCTCCAGTGCCTGCCAGATGTCCACACGCTCTGGGCCCAGCAGCAGCAGAGACTGCAGTACAGACAGCAGCTGCTGAGAGGAGGGAGAGCTACTAACCTGAAGAGGAGGAAGAGGGAGAGAAGGGAGAATATTCATCAAATGACTCAAGACAGACAGTGTGTGAGAGAGAGATGGTGAAAGGAGACATTAATTGCATAACACATGAAGAAATGCTGTTATGCAGGGCTTTGTGCGAGACAGAATTAAATGTTCAGATTGTTCACAGCAAATCTGTACACAGTTGTGTAGGAAGTAGGTAGGTAAGCTAGTGTTAAGTGTATGAATCTTTTAAACAGTTTATGCTCTCCTGCCAGAGACCAGAACTCACTTTGTTGAAGAGTGTGGTAAATACTTCTTGGTGCGAACTCATGTCTATGCCTCCATAGACTCTTTGCTGTTCCTCCTCGTCCTCTGCCATGGCCTCTTCAAACGATTCACACTGAATGATCAGGTCTTCATCCTCTTTTTCCCTGCCAAGATGACAATACAAACCCCATTACAACAGCATCGCCATACTGTCAACTTCTACAATAAAAAAACAATAATAAAAAAAAAGACCTATGGCTTTGTTTTCAATTTGATGTAGGCCTATGCAAACAACACGTTGAGCTGATAGGGTTGGAAACCTACATCCCCATCAGCCATGCAAAAACAAAACTCTTACCTCAGTTTGGGGAGAAGGTCGAGCAATTGAAGACCTGTTAAGAAACAACCGACACACTCGTAAAAAACAGACAAAAACTTCATGTCAAACATCTGACATCTATTTTCATTTACCAAATGTGCGTAAGGTTTTTAATTAGTAAGCTGCCCGCCCTAAACGCAATTGCTACTCAGGCCTACCAAAAGCGCAGAGTTGCAGAAAAAACATTGAACGTTTCCGCAAAAATGCTTCGTCATTTAAAATATACAATATCCGACGATAAAACCAAGGTTTAATTAAGCTTAATAGGGATTAATTTTAAAATAAAAAACAAATCTTTATTTTTTCTCTGGTCGTGAGGTAAAACCTTCACATTGCAAATAACCTCGGGGATTTAAAACGTTAAAACGAACGGTTTTCAACTTTTGTAGCGCATACAATTATGTGCATGCAAGGACTTTCAGTAAATGCACCAGAGCTTTTTTCAAATACGTTATCAGCGAATCACGTTATGTCAAAGAAATTAACGTTTTTATTTATTTTCCACGTGACAAAATCTGCTGTAGGCTAGTTGATGGAGCTTTTGGACGCCATCAAAGTGTCGCAAATCAGGCGAATTGGTCTAATCAGGACTCACACTGTATCAAAATAGAAGTTCACTGCTAGAATGTAATGTAGGTCAACAGGACCTGCCTTCTTTTTATTGTTGACCTACTTCTTATTGTTGGCTTACTTTTTATTTCCAGACATATGCATATTACCAGTGTGTTAAATATATGAAATGTATATGTAAAATACCAAAAGACAAAAGCAATCAAATTTCAATAGCCTACTGTTCCAAGACTGTTGTTCCAAGAGTTGTTTTCAAATGGAGGTGAAAGAATCATAATAACGTGTTATCTCAAAATATAGATTTCCCTACTCTCACAAGATACTTTGTAAATCGAAGAGACACAATACATTTCCTGGAGCACAGAGGTGAGAGCACTGGCTGAAACTTGCCGCTAGGTGCTTCACACAGCCTACCTATGAATTCTTTGCGCATTTTATCCCTCTGACGCAGGTCTTCTGTCCCAAAGATGACCGCATTGATGACACTAAGCAGAGTAACCATATATGGCACATTGTCGGTGGACTGCAGCTCATTCATGATCACGCTGAAACGATATTGTTGGGTCTTCACACCCTGCCAAAGAGTATGAGCATTAATCAACACATGCTTCATACTGTGCAATACTCTTGGACACAGTGGCAACATTTCTGCCCTCCTTATATTTAATTGCATGTAGTTATATTTAATATAAAGCATCAGTACACTGTTATGGACAGTAGGCTACCTACAACTTAAATGTATACTTTGCAATACATTGCCAAAGAGAATATGTGTTTGAAAACATGATTGATCAAGAAATGTTGTCTTGAATAACAGTCACCCACTAACATAATAGGAGGTGCAGACACATTTTCTCAAAAATCTAATCATAAATTCTTTATTTTCCTTTCCTGTATAGGTCCAAATGCCTTCTCGTTCAGTACACTTACCTTATAGTGGTCCAAGGCATCCAGGGCCAGGCGGTACCCATCTGTGGAGAACATACTGAGAGCAGCCAGCAGTTCAAACACCTGCTTCTTCACCATAGTATTGGAGGTATCCAGAGCTGAAACAGACCATCACCACTGTCATCGTCACTTTCTGTAGTTCCCATGGCTGTACTAGGTCCTGAGCTGAGCTGAATCGTGTGACTTCTCTGCCTCTGTGTGACTCAGGTATAATAGATTTGGGGATGCAATCTGAACTTTGAACTTTTATCAAGTGATAAGGGCAGAGAGGCAACAAAACCATTGAGCAACTCAGATTCCAGCCATCACGGTATCTTAGACAGTCTCATCATGTGATAATGTAATGTGATACATTATAGTAGGTTTAAAAAGGGAAAGATTTCTCTCTCTCTATTATTTAGTACTGTCTTATTTAGTTCACACAGGATCTATCTAACAACTACTTATGTCCACTGAGGGACAATGGGGGGTGGGGGGGGGTTAAAATGAAGAGGGACACCTTAACAAGATGAAACCACAAGACAAAAAAACTCCTATCTCACACAGAGTAAGAGCTTAGAGAAGCACAATCTCACCTTGAGACAGCTTGCGGATGTAGCCCTCATTCTCAATGATGAAGTGTATCCCCGTGGAGGAGTTCATGACGGCACGCACACAATTGACGCAGGTGAGCTGGAGGAGGGCGTCGGCGATGCGGGAGCAGCCTCGACCCGACAGCCTGTCCAGAGCCTCCAGCAGCAGGTCCAAGCCGCTCAGCTCTAAGAATTGGACCATCCAGGTGTGGTCGCTGCCCTCCAGACGCTTCTTCAGGCCCGAGTAGTTGACCACGGTGGGCACCTGCAGCAGGCGAATGCACAGCTCCGGGTCGGCACTCTCCAGGTTGCCCTCCTGGGATGACTCGGAGTCCTGGGAAGACCCCAGGCGGCCCCGGACAGCCGCCCATTTCTTCTTGCCGTTCTCAGAACTCACTGACATGATGATGAGGATGATGGAAGGTCTGATTCTGCTGAACACAAGAGACAAACTGTGAAATGACCCAGGGGCATTGATAGTTTAGATATTATTAAAGGTTAGAGTAGTTTACTTTTCCATGTATACACTCTGTTTTGCCAATGTCAGAATGTATCTAGTCTAATTTCATATTGCGATCTCTTTCAGCTCTAGACAGGGGGATTGATATTCAATTCCTCAATATGTGAGGAATCTGAAGAGGGAGGTTACTCAACTGTCTGCAGAAATGACTGCTTGAGACCTACATGCACTTCTGCAAATGATAGATAGATAGATAGATAGATAGATAGATAGATAGATAGATACTTTATTGATCACCAAGGGGAAATTCAAGGTCTCAGTAGCATACAGACATCCCACACAACATGCACTTACAGCAGAAAGGGTAAATAAGTATATACATATAACAAAACTCCACTGTACAATGATGGTGTTTATTAAATGTATTTCATTATTTAACATTATACAGGAGGCAAAATCAATGTAGTTTTTAATTAGGCGCAGTATGTTGCAATATTCAGGATAATGTTAGCGTGGGTGAGGCCTGGCGAATCACTTGCATTTGAATTTGCTCTGCAGGTCCATCTGGTCCATCTTGAAGGAACCAATCAAAACTGGGGCAAGCTTTATAACTGATGACAGACTGAGGAGCGTGGTAAGCAGTGAGTAAACTGCATTTACACCCTTTGTTTACAACAAAGATCTCTTAACTGCATTTCATGAAAAATGATTGTACAATTTAGGTTCAATTTTACCTCTGATTTCACCTCTGCCCCTTGGAAATCAGAAGTGAACAAAGTACCCCAAGAACAATTCTCAATTTCAACTGCGATTTGAGAATTGGTCTGGTGTTAGCCTGGCTAAAATAATATAATTACTGATGCACAATTATGGGAGTAATTAGTGAACTCTATACTACCTTAGCACTACAGTATTTTGCAATTACCATGATTAAAACCCAGTGGCTAAACTAACATAGATTAGTGGGAAGACAACCACTGCATAAATTGTGTTTCACACAATGTCTGTTGTAAATGGGGCCATATAAGTTCACTTCCACAAATTGTTCACTTAAAAAGAAGTAGTACTACCTCTAGTCCCAAAAAAAGATACATGTGCATTATAAAGGCATATTTAGGCGTGAAAAAATTAAATCACTCTGGACTAGACACTATACTAAATTAAATGTATTCATTTTCATTTTCCTTTTTTAAGTCATGCATCATGTCATCATATGCTGATGTTATGAATTCTCGATGGCAAGAAGTTGACCCTCTAAAATCTTCATGAGCAGGACATTTCTCTTGAGGAAGAACCAATGAACCACATCAACTCTTCACTTCTCCTATTCAAGCACAGTGGACAAACCAGTCTGCTATCATACAGCGGCACATTCAGGGGAAATGACAACTCAACACAATTTGGTGAATGTGAGATAAGTCAGCAATCCCCCCCATCCGCCCCCCGCCCCCGACTGATGCTGCTGCCAAACATCCACTGGCCTAATCCACTGTGAATAGGAGAGAGACAGAGAGACACCCTGTCAGCATACAACAAATGGAAAACAAGGCAAATGTTACATTCTGCATCACAACTGATGGATTAAACAATGCAAAAGCACGATCGCTGGACTGGGGCCTGGGACACTTGCTGTATAGACTTGATATGCAACACAGGTTTGTGTGTGTGTGTGTGTTTGTGTGTGTGTGTGTGTGTGTGTGTGAGGAAGAGAGAGAGAGAGAGAGAGTGATAGAGAGAAAGAGTGATAAGAGTGTGTCTGTTTTTGTGTGCGCTTGTGTGTGTGGAACATATGTCTGAAGATGCGCCACATCAGAGCCACCAGTTTTATTGTAGGTAGCTATTGTCTGTATGGACAGTGACATGCAATATAACATTCTGAACTGTACCCTGGCCATTGTGTACACCAGCTACTGAAATGTTATTGCAAATAGAGTTCCCACCATATAAGGAGTTTTTGTTCCTGTGGGGTATTGCTACACACTCACCTACCCACACATGGATAAACAAAAATACACATGCAGCCACTCAGACACACTCTCTCTCTCTCTCTCTCTCTCTCTCTCTCACACACACACACACACACACACACACACATGGTGGAGCATTAGTGCTTTTCTGTACAGCCATTTGAGAAACTGGATGTGTTTTCATCCAGTCCAACTCAGAAACACCCCCTGTGAAACACCCCCTTCACCCAGTGGCCTCAGAAACACCCATTGTCTGTAAATAGAAGCCACCAAAAAAAACACAGAATTATATAAGAATATGTTTTCCTTTACACAAAATGTCCAGCCATCGGAATCCCTGAATGTCAACGGCTCCATTTAGCAAAAATGCACAGACATTTTTGACAAATAAACTCAGTGATTTACAAGTGGGTTTTCTCTCTGGTGCAAAATCTAGAAGGAAAAGTGAAGATGTGAGTGAGAACTGGCGATAGACAACTAATACCAGAACCAGGCATGGACAATAATGGTCCGCCGTTGTCCGCAATGTCCACAAAAACAAACCCACAAATCAGAGTCCTGTTTCTTTTCCTTACTGAGGCCCATCAATGAATAAACAGGGAGCTCCCCGACTAATCCTGCTAACAAAAGGCTGTGTCTTACTCTAGTATTGCCTGGAGGGATGCCAATGCTTTCAGGAGTCAGGACCTCTCTTGTATTCTCGCTTCTGCCTGCATGTGCTTGGTGCAAGCTGCTGCTCGGCCACCAAAGCCCTTATTCTGCAGGGGCTGCAGGCAACCACCTGTTTGATTACTTAGCAGAAGAATGACGGGAATGTCTCTAGAACAGTGTGACTGCGCAACTCTTTTTGTCTGACTGAACAATAGTCTCTTAGCAGGGTTATCTGCAGGGGCTCCCATTTGAGGTATTTACCACACATATTTATCTCTTTGATAGCCATGAGAGAATTGGTGGACTGTGCAATTAGGCATGTCTATAATGCAGAAACAGTGATGTGTGAACTCTCTAAAGTTGTAGAGTATATTTGAGACCTTTCTCCAATTTCCAACACATCAGGGGCTTAACTGGGAGGAAGGAAAGACAGTTCCTGAACCAGGAAATGTGTCACCATAACAAGTATTGTTTCTGTTGCTTAAATTTCCTTTTCTTGGAGAGCCTTGTTAAGGCTAAGAGCTAAATTTCTGGAATACAGTGAACCGTTCCTAACAAGGACACAACATTTGCCCTATCTGAAAACCAACCCTTTTCTCTTCTGAGAAACCAAGCCAATAATAATGGTCTGGAGATGTGACGAACCAACAGCTGTGTAAAATTATGATAACAAAGATCTCCTACTTAGCAGTCGAGAGACACGTAGTTTGTTTGCTATTCCTGAACATTCCCAAAACTATCTTTAATATCCTGACCTCAATAAAAACACTCCCTCGCTCCCAAGTATTTGCCCTAGTCACAGTTTACCCTCTACTGCAGGAGCGTATTCTCAAGGGAGGCAGCCTATATTTAAACAAAAAATAAATTGCTTAATGTTGGTGTGGACCATAACAATTAACATCCAAATGACAGAAAAGCTGGGAAATTTCCCGGTGTTGTTCAGAGTTAAGATGTAAGCTAAGATGTCCAGCTAATATTGCTGACATGTTTGTGGAACTTCCCACAGCAAGTGAACTTGCATTGGAATGTGAGATCTGTGATTTGGCACAGAATTAAACGAAACAGGCTTTCTTTGATCCTGCGTATAGGGGCAGAACGACATTTTCTTTTTTCTGTTGACCATCATCGACCATCATCACAAGCACATACACATTTGTAATGTTAAATCCAATATATTACTTGTGAGTTATAAATTGCACCAACAACCCAGTGACTTTCTGTTTGCTGACACCACCACTAAAATGGCATTTTCTCTGACCCTGCTATTGTTTCAGGCTTCCTGCTCCATATTCTTTCAAGATTACCACTACATCTTCACTTGCATTTCACCTCACAAGTCATTATATCGTATTGCTTCATCAGGGCAATCCCATCAAGCCTGTGATGATGACAAAAGCTTGGTGTGCCTTGTGATTTGCCTTCAGTGTCAATGATGAGCACAAAATGCTGAATAATCACAAAAACAATCACATGTTTGAGCTTCTCATTGTCACATGTGGCAGCAGAGTTGTTGCATGTAGATGGCGGGGTCACAGGGGAGCAAAAAACACATTTTGCAATATTACATAAGCCATGTTATGCATGAGGTTTGGAGTTCCATCCATTGCATTTCGTTATAACAACGGGCGTTCATTTTGCGATGGGGTCCCATCACATACGCTGCCCACGCTCCTTAGCCTAAAAAGGCAGGGAAAACTATCTGTAGATCTGGTGGAAACCTGGCAGGTGTGTCAATCTAAATCTGACGTAACCTAACAGGCTTTGTGAACCTCGATTAGATGGGACTGAACACACTGATTATTTGGAGATGCCCCCCTTTGCATATGAAGGACAAACAATTGCCGCTTTTTCGCACAGCCAGGGAGACAGGGATAGGCGCTCAACAGGATAAACAGGTTTGGTCTTAATTTAGCCTAGAGATCTCTACAGAGTTGCAACTCTATCAACATTAATATTTAAAATGAAACGTGTGGCTAGCCTATACATCAAAACTCGTTTTTCCATGCCTTCCCAATTCATTGATTTGAGCTTCTACACACCTGTCCGTGGTGCAGAAATAACGGAAATCTGTGCCATCTCAACATGGCGAGTTACACAGGACCACCGACAGCTCAATCGCAGATGGTCACCGCAAAATTCACTGCGGTCATGCAAAAATGACCGCTTATTTAACCTGAGCGCCTGCAAAAGAAAAGCTGCTGATGCTACTTGATCGATATGTGTAGACTACTTCGCTTTTAGCCTACCTGCTGTTATGCCATGAGTGAGCGCTGCAAATATCCCGTTAAAGTAGGTTATTCAGTGTTGCTTGTTAGTCCGCTCCTCCGTCACTTTTCTTTAAAGCGCTGAAATACAAACGTAGCCTACATCCCCACCGACACATCTGCCGAGAGAGCCCAGAGTGATGGTAATCATTCAGTTCCCGGGAGTTTACGCTCTAATAGCCTACGAGACGACGATGCTGTTGGAATAACCCCTCCCTCTCTTGACTGGACACAGGTCGCCCGTCCGCTAAGAATTCCCACTTCAGATAGCCTAGGGGAAGAGAAACTAAGTGCAGACATATTTTACGCCATATCCACCAAAATGATTTATTTCTGTTTTTATGTGCAGTTGGAAAGGGCAATTGAGCAAATCCCCGAAGAATTTCACATTGCATGAATTCCTCGAACTAGACCCTCCAAATGAGTTGCCCTTTTCAAAACAATTTACCTCCACATGCACAAGATGCATTGTGAATCAAATCAAAGATGCAGATAAATTAAGAGAAAGTCAGTCTTTGTGACTAAACAAAAACATTTGAGAGTTGACCATTCCCATAAATATTTTGATGTTTCCTCTCTTGCCTTGTTTTTTTGTTTTTACCATGCACCACCTCAAATAAGTTGTCTTGTCTTCATGACAAAACTTAAGGCCTATGTAAAAATGTACACTTATGAACAGTAAATACAAAATAGAAACAATGACATGGCTATGCATTGAAGCAATGTTTCAGAAATGGAAAAATTACCTAAAATACTCCGCACAAAAGAAAAAATATAAGAAGGGATAGATTAACCTATAGGCCTATTCCTCCCTTGTGCCCTAGCCCACATAGTGACTACATAGACACTCAAAAAGCCATTTTGTTATAACTGACATGATGAAAGATAGCCTATCTATCATTTGATCATCTTTGTTAAACATACAAAAACTTTGAACTATTTGAATGTTAAGGGAAACAGCAGGGGGAAACAGTGAATTCAAACACAATATTGAATTCAGACAAAGCATGCTCTAAATGAATGAGAAAAATGTATTTGTCATACATGAGTTTTAATTATGAAGTCAAACAAATTGTAATGAGATGAATGGAAATGGTCCCCTGATCAGTGCAGGTAACTGTTATACACAAGCTTTGCTCTTACTTGTATATAGGCTGTTTGGTACACAAAATTGAAATAAGCCTACACCCAGGGTGGTTTACACAGTACAGTCCAAATCTAAAATGACAATAAACCTCAATGACAGTCGGTTTTAGTCTAGAACTAGGCTTAATCCCAATTTTTGGGGAATTACTTTATTTGTCATCTACCCCAGAGTTACATCCAATGCTAAAATAGGCTACCGCTCTCTGTGTTATTGCGTGCACAGGGAGAAGGAATCCTCTGGAACTCTGGAGCCTAGACGGCGAATAAACAAATTTCCCAAAAAGTTGGCATATTCGTTTAAGGTGCCTTAATTAACATAGCTAGCTAGGCCTATTTCACTTTATAGGACCAAAATCATTATTTTTTATTTTTATTTGTTAATGACTACTTTTCAATAAGCCCTTTGAAGGGTAGGGTAGGCTATAGCCTACATGCCCAGACTTGTTCGGTCTTATTCTATTTGGATGCTTTTCTGTTATCACCCCATGCCTGGCAGGAAGAGGGACAATAGCTTATCTTAATGACTGTGTAGTTTTATGTGGATATCTTATATAGACACATTTGCATGCAGGTCTAATTCGCAAAAATACAACATGAACTTGATGCCAGGTTTAAAAATAGCCTAGTTAAAAAAGTTTTATTTACACATTCAATGATTACAGATGTTTTTTTTTTTTCATGGTCAGGTACATATTTTAATCTGAGTTGACACTGACAATTTAGTGAGCCTAAGTAGTTGATATAGTCCGGTTAAAACCATAGACTAAAATAGGTTAAATGCAGACCCATTCACTTCGTGAAGAACTACAATTCCCTGCCTGCATGTCACAGGAAATGACGCGACTGCATCCTAGTTGAGAGGTCAAAACCAAAACGTTGTAAGCGCTCAAATATTATTTGTATATTAACTTTTTTACGATATTAGACATGGCAGCAACTAAAGAACTTTTGCAAATGGACCTGTATGGCCTACTTGAAGTTGATGAGACAGCGTCCTCAAAAGACGTGAGTGATTTTGACCTCATTATGTCCAAATTGGAGATAAACTTCAACGTAATATCGGCGTTTTAGCTATGTTAGCTGCTTGCATCTTTCATAGATGCAGAGGTATAGCAGATATATTATTGTATAGGCCTCATAATCCTTGCTAATGTAATGTGCTAAATACAAAGCAAGTTGTATTCAGAAACATGTGGCAGTTCACGTCAGTTCTCAGTGCATTCAGCGACCCTGCCACTCTTATAAATATAGCCTACTGTTTCTAAATTCATGACATGTTCTCTGAGGTTAACGCACATTGTGACACGAAGTACGAAATAGTATCCTAGCTAATAAATTGCAGTTTAGAAATCATTCCAAGTTGATTTTGAGGATGAAATTAGCCTATGTATAAAACAGAAACAGTCACCCTTTCCTTACATTTTTTGCGTTGCCTGTCAAGACAAAGCCTCACTCTTACAGGCACAAGACAAGAGCACCACTTTGTATTTTATTCGATATCACTTAAATAAATGGGATTGGATGCTTTGCTCCAGACTGACTGGCACTGTTGTCTTCATGGGTTTCATCAGGTCAGTGTCAACTGTGCCAAATAAAAGACTTCCCACCTACTACCACTGTATATTTCTTCAGGAATTATGGCTGGATTTGAATAGATGCAAGGAGCTTAGGCGGTGTGTATATAGTGCCCCATATATGGACACAAGATGGCAGTGTTGTCCCAGTGTGAAAATCATTTTTTTAAAATCAGCAAGTGCAGGCATCAACAAGATGCCACTTAAGTTGTAAAAGATTTTCATGGAGTGCTAATGGTGTTAGCCACTTGCAACAATAGTGTGATAGGTTAAGCGTTTCCTATAGGAAGACATTACAAAGTGAATTCATTCAGAGAGCATTATCATTTAAATTCTAGATTTGTCACTAAACCACAATGGAATACCCCACTGTAATGAGAGAGTGAAACTAAGAGGATGTCACACACTGTGAAAGTGTTTGTTGTAATTAGTCTTAGCGTCTTCTTGCAATTGTTTAAATCTTCTCAGCTATTGAGTCCTCTGGTAGTGGATAATATCATGTGGCTTGCATGAACAGAGAGCCAAAGTTTGTCCCAAACATTATGTACCAAACGCAGCTGAGTATGAATACAAATGATATGCAGAGAAACCACAGGATGGTTTTCCCAGGGGAACAGATGAAGATGATACCCCCCACCCCACCCCACCCCGTGCTCAAAGCTGCTGCATGTTGGGCTCATTGAGGGGGGAAAGTGGTCGGAAATGGACACGGTTCCTTAATCTGTTCATTCCCAACCCGGCACACTCCCCCTCCAACTTTCCTACTTGCAATTCACGGTTCGGAATGGCACGAAGCCGACCACGACAGCCAAAATTTAAAGTGGGGTGGCAGAGAAGGAGTGAGTGGTGGGGAGTTAATTTCTTAAATGGCTCTCAAAATCCCCTGAGCACTGCCATAAAAGAGCATGCTGAGGAAAATGGTGGATTAGCCAGGCTTGCCGGGTGAGACTGCCAACCAGTGTGAGGTCTCAGCGATGGTCACAGACGATGGGCTAGTTTAATGCCGTATAGCTCACCACACCACTGGCCTAACGTGAGCGCAAAGTGACACGGAACGGAAGGTCAGAGACGACCAAACTGTCACACGGCCTTGGTTGTTCCAGACAAATGTCAACACATTAACACCCCAAGCTTATTTGCTCGCAATAGTTTTTAGTCACTTGGCTTTCTTGTCTTTTCTCTGTTTTTCTTTTTTTCTCCATCCTTTTTCCTTCCCCTTCTTTCTCTGGCAGTTGGAGAAAGCGTAACAGGACTGCTAGTAATTTGTCGTCTGTTGGAAAGCCTTTTGCTAAGAATATGTTAATGTATGTATATATGTATATGTAATCCAGCTGCAGGGGTTCCCGCAGGAAATGTGTTAGTCAAGGGGGTGTCTGGTAATTGCACTGTTTTACTATTGGACCATGCAGGCTGTCAGACTGTTGACCTGCAGCCTGTTCCGCAAGTCTGTCCTGATGTATACACCAAGAGTGAATGAAGTTTAGATCATTTTATAGTTTTGTGTAATATGGATGGACTTTTTAATTTAGAGGCCGGAGTGGCTGCTCTGTTCCGCTCCCATACCGCTCACACCACGAGTCTGAGGCATGCCCCACTAATAAAACCAAGACCGTTACATTTCAAAGATATTGGCCATATAGCCTAAGTTCGTTGATGGGGATGGAGTTAGCTAAAAAATTTAGAAAGCATGCGCGTAGGCACGGATGGGCCTATTGTCAGTCTTGCGCGTCCGATTAGACGCGCAAGTCAACACTGTGCTGAGAGCCGGTGGCTGTTTACTCGGCCGCTTCTCCGGTCAAATTCGCGTCAGGTAAATTTAGCTCCACGGTCCTAAAGAACTAAGATAAACGGCAATATATTTCACTCAGAACATTTATTTTAAAAGACTGCAACAGTGATAGTGCAACAACAAACAAGCTTGGCAACGTTAACTAAAGGGATCAGTCGGGATTAATTGCCAAAAGAACGAAAATGACAAATCACGCAGTCGGCTAAATATTTTAAACTTGCGCCAAACGGATGAACCCAGCATCGGGTTAAGTCCGCATAAATTAAAACACAAATTGAAGCAACAACTTTATCATTGGACAACCCTACCACTAAACCTTTCCATAGGCCTGCAACGTTTATGACATAAAAAGTGGAATATGAACGCATTTCATCACACCTGACAATTAAACGGAGCTGTGGCTGTTTGCGATTTGACTGATTCTTGAGAGCGAGGAGCGAGATATTTGCACCACTCAGCTCCGCTCACTAGCTCTGATTCGGAGGCATATCACATATGTAAAGATTATAAAATCTGATTATTTTTCGATTCATGACACGTTTCTTCTTATTTTTAATGCGTTCTGCGGAGAAGGGAGATTGGCGTTGGTCACGGTTTGGAATGAAAGGGAGAAAACAGGACAAAGTAACACTTTTTTTTTTTTTTTTTTTTTGACGACGTATTTAAGGCGGCAGGCTTGTTTTGGCCACGGCACAACCAGTAGGCCACGGCTGCCCGTGGCATTTATGGCATTTTAGAGGATGAAACTAGCAAAAAAGCTAATCAACAGAACTTTGCCAGCTCAGTGGCCTGTTGGATGTAGTCAGCCATGTCGGTGCAGGAGTGGGGGCTTTTTCGTTTGTGTCCGGACCCTTCTATCTGGTAAGGATGGACGGAAGGATTGAGTTAAGCAGAGGCATGTCCAGACATATCCACATCCTACCCTCGATCTCACAATTTTGCATCACTGAATAGGGCAGTTATTCCCCACCCCGCTCCAATCCTCAAGTGTCTTGTGTCTCTTTTCACCATCTGATAGCATTAGTTGAGGTAAGTGTGTGTATGTGGGCGGGCAGGTGTGTGCATGCTAAACTGCTGCTGAACCAGTGGAAGTGGGTGGAGTGTTGGGGGCAAAAGTCATCCTGTGACTAGGTTAGACATGCAGTTGTCTGTCTGTCTGTGAGTCTGTGACTTGATTCTTTGCTTATTTTCTCCTCTGTCTCCACGACTCCTCTGGTGCCTACAATATTCTCTCACTCTATGTCTTTCCTTGTCGTCATGTTCGTCCTCTTTCTGTCCATTCTCCCTCTTCATTCCTTCAGCTCTCTGTTCTTCTTCTCTTCTCTCTCTCTCCCTCCCTCCCTCTCCTCTCCTGTGTGTCCCTGGCTGTGGTTTGTGTTGTGTGTTTCCTCTCCGGTCTGATAAAGTCTGTGTCTGGTGGCAGATTGGGCTTGGTTGGCCTCTCTGACGCCCCTGCAGCCAATCAGCCACCCATGTGGCTCTCGCTGCGCTGAGCCCACCAACAGCACCGGGAGATGCACACGCTAAAGAGCCTAATGAGCTAAAGATGTGTGTGTGTGTGTGTGTGTGTGTGTGTGTGTGTCTCTGTGAGAGAATGGGAAAGTGTGGGAGAGGGAGTGAATGTGTCTGTGTGGATGCATATATCTGTATGTTTGCTTCTGTGTGGATCTTTTCTCTCTCTCCCTCCCTGTGTGTATGTGTGTGTGTGTTTGTATTTGTATTTGTCAGTGTCGTTTGTGCATGAGAATATCAGCGGTGGACATTTGTGTTCGTGTGAGCGCATGGTTGGGTGAGGGTGCTTCAGGCCAATCCAGTCTGGATGATGAGGGTGGCATGGCATACTGGGTACAGATTGCATTTCACCTGGCCAGGCGTGTGTGGAGCGGCTCTGACTCTGGCTGGCACAGGCTTGGCTCGGCTTGGCGTGCCATGGACTACCCTGGTTTGTTTGTGTCACGGGTGGGCGGCATTGGCCTTGTAAACATTATGGCCAGATAGCTTGCCATGAAATGCACACAGTGCATCCCTCGAGGCCTGTTATGAGGGCAGCAGTGATGGAGATGCATTTTTCTGTGGTGTCCCAAGGAGCATGAATGCATACCAGTGAAATGTTCCATTCAGCAGGTGGCAAAGGAGGGCCATTTCCCTCCTTTCCCAGTCTTTGAGTAGGCATTGAATAATGCACGCCAGATATATAAAACCCACCAAATCATTCAGTAAGCAAAGTGAGCAAATTGGTAAACAAGGTAAGTGGAAAATAATGAAATAAGCCTCAGTTGAAGTAATAACTCTTAAATCACTGATGGAAGTCATTAGGCCTCCTGTTGAGAATGTGGGTAGTCTACTGGAAGCCTGCGTGTGAGTGTGTTGATTGATATCGCCTAGCAGCATAGTCAGATTTAGTCATTGTAGTTATTGAAACTCTTGGACTGTTTGGCATCTTTAACTACTGATGTGAATATTGTATGCACCTACACTGACATGTAAGTTTCCCAATACTACACTGCCAGAGGGACATCTGTTGTGATGACATGGCAGCTTTTAAGCCTGTTTTTGAAAAGAAATGTTCTATAAAATAATAGGCTATGCCATTTAGGCTATGTGACTTGGTTAGCACTATTAGTATTTATCACATACAGACAGACCACATATTTGAAGACCTTGTGAAAAAGCTGGCATGTGCAGATTAATACACGCTAACAGTTGTGGTCATGCAAAGATACAGATAACGACAGACACTGAGAGAGAAATGGACACAAGGATCTCATACATACACTCAACAATTATTTGTATCCCCCCTTGGGAGTGTCTGCCTGTCTGTCTGTCTGTCTATCTATCTATCTGTCTGTCTATCTACCTGTCTGCCTATCTGTCTATCTATCTGTCTATCTATCTGTCTGTCTATCTGTCTATCTTTGAGAGGGAATTTCTCTCTCTCTTCTTCCTTTTCCATTCATTCATTAGTTTATTCAGCCATGCACACTGTCCATCAGTCTGAAACACAGATGTTTGACATCAACGCCTCTTGCGTGGGATTGCATTCCCGGCTGTAATGCAAGAAATTGTGTGAGTGTTTATCTGTCTCTGAGGTGGGAAACCAAGGGTCAAAGTTTGCACACACAAACACACAGTGTAGGCATGCCCCGAGTGCCGAAGTGATCCCTTTGACCTGAGGATCTCAGCTATTATGTAAGAGTCAGAATGGTGAGTCTGTCTGCGTGTGTGTACGTGTCTGCAGCTAAATCTGAGAATCCTAGAATGGAAATCAGGATGAGAAATGAGAACAGTGGAGAAACTGAGAGGTCAGCACATTCTCTATAGTGTGTGTGTGTGTGTCTGTCTCTGTGCCTCTGTGTGTGTGTGTGTGTGTGTGTGTGTGTGTGTGTGTGTGTGTGTGTGTGTGTGTGTGTGTGTGTGTGTGTGTGTGTGTGTGTGTGTGTGTGTGTGTGTGTGTGTGTGCGTGCGTGTGCTTGCTTGCTTGCGTACGTGCAGGCATTTCTCTGTATTTGTGCTGTATGTGTGTGTGTGCGTGTGCGCGCGTGCGCGCCCGTGTTTGTGTGCGTGTGTGTACGCGCGTGTTTGTGTATGTGTGTTTCTCTGTATTTGTGCTGTGTGTGTGTGCCTGTATGTTTGTGTGTGTGTGTATCTGTCTCTGTCTCTGTGAGTCTGTATGTGTGTGCAGGCATTTCTCTGTATTTGTGCTGTGTGTGTGTGTGTGTGTGTGTGTGCCTGTGCCTGTATGTTTCTGTGTGTGTGTGTCTGGCCTGGTGCCATGTGCGTGCGTGTCAGTGTGGACTCCCGAGGCCCTCGGTGGTGCCAGGCAGCCTGGCTGACGGAGCGCTGCAGCCCCCTAATGATGTTTAGCTTCGGAAAGCCCCGCAGCTGAACCATAGCCCAGCCATTATTAGGGTACGGCCGCACGTGCTCCCTATGCTGCCAGATTCAGCCCCCCCCCCTCCTCCTCCTCCTCCTCCTCCTCCTCCTCTCCTCTTCCTCCTCCTCTTTCCTTTTCCTCTCCTTGATGGATCTGGCAGCCAGTAAACCCTCACTTTCAACCCCCAGCAGGGGCTAGGCTGGCAGGACATCCTTTAGAGATTCACTGGCCATTGGTTATGCAATGATTCTCAGAGAACTATTTGTCTTAGAGTGTGTTCTTCTGGGTTTCTTTGAAACCTTTTTTTGCCATTGCTCATTCCTTTGAACAGCTATTTACTCTGGTTGTATTCTGCTTGAAGTCACTTGGGGTATAAAAAGTAAATCAGAAGTTTTTCATGCGCAACACCCCCTGCACTGTAAATCTGTCCCTGCTCTTTATGGCTCTTATTGGCATGCGGTGTAATTCTACTACTTTTGATAAGCCAAATAAGCCTATTTCACAGTGTCCAGGTGTCCGGCCTCGTTGATGTTAATGATTCCTTAATTAGGAGGGTAAAACGTCTTCCTGCTTTTGTCTTTCCTGTGGACTTTTCTTTTGAAAAGAATCAGAGACTTCTCTGATTTACACAGCGCCCCCATCTTGTGAAATGGGCTGATCAGCTGGGATTCAGCAGCTAGGGAAGATCTCTTCTCCACTCTCTCTTTTGTAGCATTTGCATTGGTGCCTTTTGCCAACAAATAACTTTGGCAAATGGTCAAATTGAAATGTGGAAGTGTAAGGCTGCTGGGGCCATGCTGTGCTGAAGACTTTTTTGCTAAATCTTAGATAACTGTGCTGACCACAAGGCCAGTGTCTGTAGCTGTGATGGGTGAGCTTCTGACTACAATGAGAGTGTGTAGCTGTGATGGGTGAGCTTCTGACTACAGTGAGAGTGAGTGTGTAGCTGTGATGGGTGAGCTTCTGACTACAGTGAGAGTGTGTAGCTGTGATGAGCTTCTGACTACAGTGAGAGTGAGTGTGTAGCTGTGATGGGTGAGCTTCTGACTACAGTGAGAGTGAGTGTGTAGCTGTGATGGGTGAGCTTCTGACTACAGTGAGAGTGAGTGTGTAGCTGTGATGGGTGAGCTTCTGACTACAGTGAGAGTGTGTAGCTGTGATGAGCTTCTGACTACAGTGAGAGTGTGTAGCTGTGATGAGCTTCTGACTATAGTGAGAGTGTGTAGCTGTGATGAGCTTCTGACTACAGTGAGAGTGTGTAGCTGTGATGAGCTTCTGACTACAGTGAGAGTGTGTAGCTGTGATGAGCTTCTGACTACAGTGAGAGTAGTGAGAGTGTGTAGCTGTGATGAGCTTCTGACTACAGTGAGAGTGTGTAGCTGTGATGGGTGAGCTTCTGACTACAGTGAGAGTGTGTAGCTGTGATGGGTGAGCTTCTGACTACAGTGAGAGTGTGTAGCTGTGATGAGCTTCTGACTACAGTGAGAGTGTGTAGCTGTGATGAGCTTCTGACTACAGTGAGAGTGTGTAGCTGTGATGAGCTTCTGACTACAGTGAGAGTGTGTAGCTGTGATGAGCTTCTGACTACAGTGAGAGTGAGGTTCACATATGTTTTTCTGTCTTGTTTTCTGTCTTTCTCTTCTGAAGGAAAAGACACAGAGACGCACAGATGCAGGACACACAAATATGAACACCACTACACACACACACACACACACACACAGAGAGATGCTGGCTTTTCTGCAGGTTAGTAGGCAAGGGTCGTAATGAAAACCACGCTGTCATTAACTCCCATAGAATGTGCGGTTCACATTCCGGAAGAATAGCACAGGATAAAAACTGGGGACTTAACTGGTAAACAGGGTAATCCCCTTTTTCTTTTACCAAAAAATTAGGAAGAATACAATACAATTTACAAGAGTAAATTGAATGAAGTTTGGTCTCTGAAGTGAGCTCTCATTACAAGCCTGCTATTATCTAATAGAGACTGAGGCACACAATTGAGCATGTATACTGTCCTAGTGCTTTTCTAAACAGAAACCAGTTTGCGGGGCTCCTAAGTAACTCTTAGGTGACACAGAGAATCTCACAGAGAATCCATCCTGTCCTCCTGACCCCTCGATATGGTCAGCTTGCGGTGGGCTTGTTCCTGCTCTATTGTTCCGTTTGGCATGTAAAGCGTGTGTGAGTGTGTGGGTGTGTGTGTGTGTGTGTGTGTTTTATAAGGGGGAGAGGGAGCATCATTTTGACTTTCTCTTTGACTTGCTCCTTGTTTTACCCCCCAACATTCCTGCGTTGTTATGGCTTGGGCCAAGAAAGACATGGAGCACAATGGAGGTTTTGAAATGATATCGCTGTTTGCGCCGTTTGCCAAGAAGCACACACAGCGACCGGCGTGCTGGCGAAACAGACGGACCCCCTGGCAGAGGCGATGACACGATAAGAGACGGCCTTGACAAGAGGCGGCGAAAAAGAATTTGACGCGGGGACCTTTCGCGAGTCGCCCCGTCACTGGGGTCGATGGCCTGCTGGTTTTAGGACACTGTATGAAGGTACACACACGCATGGATCTAGAGGGGGACAACCCCTTCCACAAGACACCACACACTCACCGCCAAGGTTTTGGAATGAAATTGGTTTCATTGTTCATTACTGTTGGGCTAATGGGTTTTGTGAACTCCGTGACCTATGCTGCGTTGAGAGATCAGCCTGACCACAGAGCAGCCACCCAGGCCTGCTCAGCTCCCCTTCAGTTGTTACCAAACGAGGGCGACTGAGGCCATCCCAAGTCAAATGTCAAATTCTCATTTTATTTGTCACATACACAACAACATGCAACATGTAACATGCAAAGAAATGCTTCATGGGACTGTCGGTGACATAAGGGGAGTACCTGAGAGCGTCGGTACTGCTTGAGTGGTTCATTGGTCTGGTGAAATAAGTAATCCTTGCAATGTTTACATTGCTGAAGCATGTGTTTGTTGCCAGACTGTGTAACAGTGCGTTTCACTGGGTCTTTAGTGAAGTCTTTAGTTGTTTATAAGAGTCGGGGCTTTATGCGGTGGCTGCAATTTACCTTGAAAGGGACCTATAAACAAATGCATTTTTTTCCCCAGTCCACTTGAAGAATGGATTTTAAACCTTAGCATACAGTTAAAACTGTTTGTTTGGTTATCTTATAAATACATGCATCCCCATACCTGTAATTAATAACGGTGTGCCCACATGTAAGTTTAATTGTTCTCTCACCCCCCCCCCCCTTTATGCTCTCTCTCTCTCTCTCTCTCTCTCTCTTTTTCGTGCTGTCTCTTCTTCTCTCCGTCTTACCCAACAGATTAAAAAAGCGTACAGACAAAAAGCTCTGAAGTGCCATCCAGACAAGAACCCTGACAACCCTAAAGCAGGTGAGTATTGGACCTCCTATCAGATAGCTGTACAATGCTCTACTACCTCATGTATCTGCTGCATAGATGGACATGACTTTCTGACCAGTGGCTAACTCCTTGTGCCGGAGTTGTCATTCAGAGCAGTTGTGCTCACAACTGATGATGAGGGTAGCTGTTTTAGAGCTTACAGGTTATCATATTTGCTCAGCATTCATTGTCCTATAGGCTAATTTGCTAAGCCAGCTCAAGGTTCATTCTGGAATTGTTCTGGGTCTGTTCTGTGTCTGATCTTTTTGGGATCTTGACCTGACCTTGGCGGAACCTGGTTGGATGTCCTACGCAGATTACTTCCATCTCGGCAGTTGTGCCCCATCCTTTGCCTGACCCTGTGGTCCTCATGCTGTCTCACAGCACTCGGGGCCAGTGTGCCCTTTCCTTTAGCAGGGACGCCAGCCCAGGCTCAGCATCACCATCCTCATCATCATGACCATTCTAATCCTAGTCACTAGATCATTATCATGACCTCAGCAGGGGCAGTGTCACTGGAGATGCCTGTTGCATTCGGACCAAGTGCTTTTTGCTCAATAAAGCATCTGGACCTGTCCAGCAAATGGGTCTGAGCCATCAGCCTCCCCCTGCAGCCTCTGGCACCGGTGGTCAGTGGTCCAGACAGACAGACAGACAGCGTGACGGGGACTAACTCATACCAAACCCCGTTGTGGCTTCCTCTTTTTCTCCATGCCCCCCAAAACATGTATTTAATCAACGCTAGAAGTGCAGTTCAGCAGCAGGAAAAATCCAAAAGGACACCACTGGAACAAAAAATGTGTACCTTGGAGGAGGAGCTGTTGCGTGGCATGTTTTGGAGTGGGGGTTGCTCTGTGGTCGCTGGATGCTGCACACGAATCCTGATTAAGTCAGGAGGGAGCGAGGGAGGGAGCAAGGGAGGGGGGCGAAGAAGAGAAGAAAAGGGGGAAACGAGGGATAATCGGGGACTGAGTGGAATAAAGCGGCTCCGTTTCCCAGAAATGAAAACAGAGCCAGGGTAATATTGTATATGCTCGCTCTCTCTCTCTCTCACCCACTCACTTACTCACTCACACACACTCACACACACACGCACACACACACGCACACACACACGCACACGCACACACACACGCGCACACGCACACGCACACACACACGCGCACAAGCACACGCACACACACACACACGCGCACGACGCCACACACACACGCACACACACAAACATGCATGCACACATGTATGGCTGTCCTGCTGCTCACACGCAAACGAGTAGAAAACCCTCTTCTTTGAACGTAAGGGAGGAGGGGCGGGGGTGCGTGTAAGTGTGTGTATGTGTATGTGTGTGTGTGTGCGTGTGTGTGTTTGTGTGTGTTTGTGATGGTGGTGGTGGTGGTGGTGGTGGTGGTGGTAGTGGTGTGTTTTGAAGGAGGGTCACATTACACGAGAGACACCCCCTTGCGTGCGTACGCCTCGTGCAGACACACACACACACACACACACACACACACGCACACACACCCACAGAGACAGACACACACGCACTCACACGCACATCACACCTCCCCACCCCGGTGAACCCCCAGTAGACGGCACTCTGCACTCGACCCCTCCTGCTGCCCTCACAAGCCCATTACGAGCGCGCCAGTACCTGCAACCCGACACGGGCCACTCCACAGGGGGCCTGGGGTCTCTCTCTCTCTCTCGTTCCTTCATTCCCTCTCTCTTTGGGGCCTCTGTCTCTGTCCCTCTCCTGGGGAGTAACTGGAGCTGGGGTGCCGAGTGAGAGGCTTGTTACCGCTGAGTGTACCCACCACACAGAGCCCCAGCACCATGGTCCAGTCATTAAGGGCTCAACACCTGGCCAGTGGAGGAGAGGTGCTTGTGTGAGGGTGGGACTGGGAGGACGTTTTGGTGTATGCTTGTGTGTGTGTGGTGTTTGTGTGAGGGTGGGACTGGCTGGAAGCTCTGGTGTGCGGTTGTGTGTGTGTGTGTGTGCGTGTGTGTATACGTGTGTGACTGTGCGTGTAAATGTTTTGGTAAAGGAGGCATTGCGTGGTAGCCCTGATTGCTGTCCTGGGCCTTATGGGGTAGTGTGTGTGTGTGTGTGTGGGGGGTGGGGGGTGTAGATGTGTTCAAGGCCCCAGGTTTACGTGGGAAAAGTGTGAGTGTGTGTGTGGGGGTGCTGTTGGAGGAAGCGGCTTTCGTGAGTCTGTAGGCACCCACGGCTAATGCAGGACATGTGTCCGATAATTCCCCCCCGCACGCATACACACACACACACACACACACACACACACACACACACACACACACATAGACTTCCACATGTGCTAGCAGAGCTTCTACTGCCAGATCTGCATGCTCCTGTCCTATACATAGAGTTCACATGCACGCATAAACAGAAGCATGCACGCAACCTCCAGATTTACACACATGTTAAAACATGCAAAACTAGATGTACCGCAGAGCGGTACACAATATGACCGCTGCTCAGACCAGCGCATTTTTTCCACAAAAATAAGTCACGCTCAAAGGCATATATGATTCTAACTGTCTTACTGAATTGCATTATGCACACTCAATGCTCAAGTTTTGTGTATCCCGGAAAATTGGCCATGCGAAAAATAAAAAAAAATAAAATCTGACTAAACCTATATGAAGCGGCGGTCATAAATATACAGATTACAACTTAAACAGACAATCAAGTCTGCCACCTTCCATGACCCCAGTCATGTTAAAGGCACTCTTTCATGATCAGGTTTCTTTTTTGTTTATCAGTCTTTGTTTGGACCAGTCCATAGGCCTGACTTTTTTCTCCTTCAGTAAACTCCAATTGACTTGCTGAAATGCGCTCTTATACAAACCTGTTTCAAATTTGCTATCACCACCACCTCCTCCCTGTGGTGTGTCCTTCCATTCTCTCTCCCTTATTTTGTTTTGTTTCATTGCTTTTTGTTGTAGAGGGTTCAATTTCACCCTGACATGTCTGATCCCCAGTGAGACGAGTTTGTGTGCAGACCGAGGCGGTTTCATGGGGCCTGGACGTGAGCGAGAGTCTCGCTACCGCAGCTCTCTGGTCCATCTTAGACAATATTACTACTTAG